>NC_072734.1:169635555-169736875 GCF_026930045.1 Uloborus diversus
CACTGCGAAGAGTAAACTGTAAAAAGGGAAATTTTTATGGCATGTGAAAGTTCATCAGAAACTTGGTAACAATTTATGCTGTCATACCTGGTACTTCCTCGAACTTACTACAAATTAGACCAATAATAATAATAAGTTCTCTGCCAAGTGGGCAGACTATCTCAGTGACATACAGATGTTTCAATTGCCAAATCGAATTAACTCCACTTTTTAAAAAAAAAATCCTCATTTCTGCTTTAATAGTGCTTTATCAATGCTTAGCATGTGAATTTATATTAAAGTTTTGGTTCAGCACATTTCTGAACATATGATGGCAGAAAATGTAACACGAGGGCCTATTTACTCCTGTGGATAACACCATCTTCTTCATAACTTTTCTCCACTTTTTGTTTTGTGGAGTTAGTCGATTTGGCAAGTGAGGAATCCATGTGCTGATCTTAGAAAAGCTGAAAAGAAAACACAATGAATGAGAACATTTATATCAAACTCATCAACATTTATATTTACTACATTTGTTGTACCACAACTTTTTTTATGTTTATTTTTTACTTTTCAGAATTTTAGCAATTTTATTTTGTTACATAGTTTTGAAAAATACTTTGCCAAGATTTTATGATAAATTTCCATTTTCCAGATTATAAGCATATTTATTCAGAAATATTAAAAATTAGAAAGAAAATCAAACTTTTTTTCAAACAAAAAAGTTAAATTAATTATTTATTGATCATTTGCTTACAGCATAACCATTTTTATTATTACTGCTTAAATATAACAATAGAAGGAAAAAAAAAAGAAATATTAAAAAAAATAATAATAATTTATTCATACCAAACAAAATGTACATACAAAACAAATAAATGCTTTGTTGTAGATGCTTCTTGTAGTTGTCATGAAGTCTTAACACACTATGAGGGACAATAAAGTTTTCAGCAGTTAAGCATTAAAAAAAAACACTTTACAAGATTTCTTTTTCTTTATGAAATAGTCTCAAGTTTTGAAGTTTAACTACCTAAAAAATAATAATTAATCAAAAACAATAAACATAAATCTGTTGAACAACTTACAATTTTTTTCTATAATTTGTAACAATCATAGAAATGAAAACATGCCTTGATACCAGTAACAATTTTAGAAGTGTTTGTAAGTAGCTTTTATGTCAATTGAAACATACAGTACAATATTTTAATATTCCTGAAAACTCTATGAATTTATCAATCTACTTCTATCAGTAAATAAGATTAAGGGATAAGATTAAGGGGGGTTAAAATTTCAACTATCAAAACATCACCAAACAGGCAATTGCTTCATTCAAATGTAGAAGCAATTTTCATCAGTCATACCTTGACGGACAATTTTCTAGTTGCTTAATAAAAGTGCAGATTAAGGTAAATATTCCATGTGCTTTGAACAGCTCTCTAACAGATGTTGTTTGCTACTTCTGGAAAATATATAGTCAGAGTAGAATACTACAGTATTTTATTGGTTCACATCAAAGCTTTAGTAAAATTGATTTAAATTTAAACGCATTTCATGGATAAAGTTGTATTATCTCTCATAAAATAAAAGTATGTATCATTCCTTAATGCTGTTACTTTGTATTTGCTTGTTTAACCCTCCACACAAGTCAAAAGTAAGTAAACAAGCTTAAAACATCAGTAAAGGTGTATCCCTCATATAACACAGTTAATTCGTACCATGTAGTATCGAAACCGTATTATACGAGACTTTTTTTTTATAAATAGTTTTTTTGCTTATTTTTTAAACTAGTTAACCATGCACAGGGCTGGATTTAGGGGAGGGCAGGCGGGGCCCCGGGGCCTCCACAACAAAGAGGCCCCCACAATAAAAAAATTTTACAAAATATCCTAACTTTCACGGGTCAACAAATTTTACGCCTTTTCTCCCCAATAAATTATAATAATAATAATAACATAAATAAATAAATAGCAGTAACTTCAGGATGTATTTACTATTAAAGTGCTGATCGATAATATAGGACACTAGCAATACCCGCACAGCGATGCCCATGCTAAAAATTTAATGGAAGTCCATTGAATAAACAAAATTGACGCCTCTCCCCCTCTAATGTGAAATGATCATTTTTCTTTGTATAAAATGCATACACACCTTTTCAAAAAAAAAAAAAATTAAGTTTCTTTGGAATTTACAACTTTTCGTCAAATTATTAAATTAGATTTACAGTTACTTTAAAACTCTATTCAGCAAGTGAAGCGGTTTTTACTGAAATTTAAAATATTTTGCCCCCCCCCAAAAAAAAAACATCAAATAATATCTCTCATATGTAAAAATAATTCCACAACTCTATTGCTTATCACAAAACTTGCCCAGCAACCACGTTATCATTATCCATCCGTCTAACGAAAAAAAAAAAAAACATCCCATGGAACATCCAAAAATCGTCGTCAGGAAAAAAAGAAAATGTACATTTCACTCGGATAAAAACAAATATAAAGTTTCTTTTCTTTCAAAACAAATCGCCAAAACAATTAATTACATTAACGGTTGCTTTAAAACAATAATCCTAGACTGAACTGCTCAGCGCCTAACGCACCAAGCGACCATGCTACTGGAACCCAGCCCTTTTGCAAGTGAAGCAGAAGAAATGTGTTGTCTTTGCCAATAATAAATGTTTCGCCAAACAAACAAAAAGGTATATGATCACAATAACTGTAGCTTTCAAATCTTTATATATTAAGAGCTGCGTTTTCCGGCTTTGCCTGGTCTACCTTGAGAATAAAAATTGTGTCAAGTGACATATATTCAACAATTAAAGAAAAAGAAAAAAACACCATGGAAAATTACTCTTCCAAACAATGACGACTGCTATTGAAATACTTTTGAGAAATTAAAATGCGAAAGATGGATTTTAAAAGCGTAACCATGGAAACATGAAATAAAATAAGCTTTGAGAAATTAAATGCAAAATAAGGAAATAAACAATGGATTCAAAAAGCGTAACCGTGGAAACGCAAAAGTAAAATGGTTGACAACTTGAATCGAAATGATATTACTGTCATATTTCGAAATTGATTTAAAAACCCTTGTAAGTTTTTTTCCTTTGAAGGGAGAAGCTAATTTTTTCGACCATAGGTCGAGAGAGATCTGGAGTAAAAAATGTCGCTTTTTCCAATGGAAAACTGTGGGACAATTACTTCACTTTTTATTGATAGATTTAATGAAGAGTAGTGCCTAAATTTCAGCTAAGCCTAAAAAAGTTCCAGCTAAAAACGCAAATTAAGTAATTCAGTTAGAGAATTGAAACAAATTGTTTACAACGCAAAAAATTCTACCCTTTTCAACGATACCTAATATTAATATGTGCAAGTAATTTTTCACCCCTTTAATAGCCAATAATAGGCAATTTACGGGAAATTTGGGCCTAAATTGGAAAAAAAAAAGAACTATGTATCGGATTGTTTCGAATTATAGCCTATGTTACTCAGTAAGAAAGCACCTTTCATATAGTGAAGGAATTTTTTTAATATTTGCAGTGGTTCCGGAGATTACCTCGAACATATAAAGACACAAAAATCCACCCTCACTCTTTATAATATTAGTATAGATATACATTTATATCAAAATATTCGGATATATATCAAAGTATCAGATATTTTCGAAAGTATGATGATCTTTTCGAACCCTGATTGGGGGCCTCCACTCTGTTCCCACGGGGCCTTCGCACTTCAAAATCTGGCCCTGACCATATAAGGTAAATGCACCAGTAGTGGCCACTTTACCGTTTATATTTTTAAAATAAGGATTCTAGGGGTCCCAGTGGGTTCAAACTTGCAGGAAATAGACCTCAGGCTATAGTCTAGTGGGTAGTTCAAGGAGGAGTAGGTAGAGCATCATGGAAAATTGTTATCAACTATTTAATACGGTCGCCTGGATTGTCGATATTTTTCAGCTGTCTTCTAACGCGTATCCTTAACGAGGTATATAAACATTGTGTCGTATTATGAATAGAACAATGCTCAAAAATAATATTTTTAGAGCTGTAACCATGTTATGAAATGTGAAAGATCATGTTTGGAACATTTTCAACTCGAAATAGTTGCTTTTTTGGCTGACAGTTTACCTGGCCACTACTGGTACAAAAAAAGTTGGGAAATTCAAAAGTGGCCACCGAGTGGTCACTACTGAATCAGGACTCAATTTTCTTTTTAATAGGTTGTAATCTCTTTACATAAAAACCTGCCTCATTTCTGACATAATATTATTGTGTCATCTAGTAGTGGCCACCCGGTGGGCACTTCTAAACAGCAATATGGCCACTACTGACTCATGTACATTATATAATGGCCACTGTTGGATCAAATTTGAGGTTTGAAAAAAGTTGAACAAATTGACATTCTGGCATTTGCGAAAAATGGGACGATTAAGGAAGAGAAGGGCTATAATATGCTCATTGAGTTTCAAATATGGTAAATGATAGTGTAGGCCCAGTTTAAAAAAAGCCACAAAAATATGCTTCACTGTGGCGACTGCTAATGCGTTTACCTCTTCTATGGACAGGCCCGGATTACTCAACAGGCCCATACGCCCTGGCCTAGGACACATATCAGGAGGGGGGGAATTATGAAACTGCTTGTTGGTAAAAAAAAAAAATACAGGAATTTGGCGCGCTAGTACAAAAAGAGGAGAAACATTCTACTAGAACCGAGAGAGAGGGAGAGAGATTGCAACCTGCTTGCTGAGCAGGTAAAAAAATGAAGGGGGAAGGGCATAATGCTTGATCAAAGTTATCCCTTTTCTAAGCAAAGCAAATAATTTTTAATTTCTTAGATTTATGCAATCATTTCATGAAAATACAAATTTTTTAAGGTAAAACACTTATTAGAAGTAAATCGCACACAGTAAAACAAGAAAAAGCCATGATATATAAAATTCCTAGTTATAACACTTGTTTATGGAACAATTTTTCTCTTTGGTAGTCTAAATCATGTCAGTAAGTATATGTTTTGCAATTTATAATCTATTGATTCATATTTATTTATGACTGCTAATAGTCAGGGCCGCCCAAAATTCAGATTTTTGGGAAGGGGGAAATTATCAGTTAACCAAATAAAACTTCAAAGCTTACCGAATAAAAAATAGGAGCATGGAACTACTAGTAGTTTTTTAATTATCTGTGACTAGCAATAATTTAGTAGTTACTAAAATTATGTTTACATTAAATAGCATAAATAATCAGAAAAAAATATTAAAGTACTTAAAAAATAATTTACCAGACAATACCAGATATTTACCGCCAAAGTTTTATGATAAGTTACAAATGTTGTAAAATTTCCGAATTTGTGAAATATGTAACATTTACGAACTTTTTAAAAATTTTACCTTTGAAAATTCCCTGATTTCTGTATTTTATCGATAGACAAAACGTCCGTAATTAATTTTTTAGAGCAATTTTATTTTCTAAAATCTTCATTAACTTAAGACATAGCTGAGAATGAATAATAATAATTATGAGTCTCTTGAATCAACACGGATGACTTAAAATTTTTGCATCGAATGCAATAGGCAAAATTAGAAGTCTAAAAGTCCTCAACTACACAATAAGACATATAAGAAGGGTTAAAAATAATGCTAAATACATAATTATAAATATCTAAAAGGTAAAATTACAAAGAAAAGAAAAATGAGCGAGTATTAAAGAAGCGGATGCAATCGGATTTAGAAAAGTGGGAAAAATTGGGATTAACACGTTATAGCATAAAAAATGGCCAAGATGCCTAAGTTTAAGCTAATGTGTAGAATTTGATAAATATACATGTTCTTGAACTCAAAATCCTTGACCAATTGTCAATTTCCTTGATTTTTGAGCACTTTCTGCCGAAAATCATGACTTTCCATGACCATTTTTGATCACAGCCGAAATCCATGACTTTCTAGGTGCATGGACACCCTGCCTTTAGTAGTATTGAAAACTTATGCTACCAATTTCCTATATCCATTGATATACCTTGGTAAGTTGTAGGAAACAAATTGTCCTAGAATTACATTGAATTGTGTACTTACTACTTTCTTATGAACTAGTGGTACCTGCACGGCTTTGCCCGTAGTAGAAAAATTAATATGTCTTTTGGTTTGCCTATGTATTTACAAATAATGTATGGTGACTTTCTCGCCAATTTGCTATATTCAATTGCTCGCCCATGTTACGGTACCTCGTTATGATAACTTGGTAATTTATTCATCCATCTTATAATTTTGCTCGGGAAAATGTTCTTAAAATTGGAATAGAAAACGAACAAAATCGAATTTTCGAAAAAATCGCTTTGAGGTGCACACCCCCATGCTACAAACTAACTTTGTACCAAATTTCATGAAAATCAGCCGAATGGTCTAGGCGCTATGCGCGTCACAGACATCCAGACAAACAGAGATCCATACAGACAGACTTTCAGCTTTTTTATTAGTAAAGACGATTTCATAGTGGTAATAATTATTCAGTTCATACTTACCAAAGTTCATATGTAGAATACTTATGTAAGTACATTCATTTTCTTTTACTTTATTTTTTACATTAGCGTAAAAAAAATACTAATACAAATTTCCTACTAAAAACTTTTTATTTTATCCTAAGGTATGTACTTTGTACGTATGTACTTTGAAGAAAGAAATGTACAGTAAAAATGTGATTAATATATTGGTTCTTAATGTAACACTATCATATTGAATCAATTTTATCCATCACTTATTTGAATTTAAAGTGAGTAATGTGAATTCTAAGGAAAGGATGTCAAATGGCCACTACTGACTCATGAATGTGGCCACTACTAAAAATCTCAGATTTTGGAGTGGCCACTATTGGATCAAATTTGAAGTTTGGGAAAAAATGGATTAAAAAAAGAAAAATTGAAATTCTGGCATTTTTAGAAAATGAGACGATTCAGGAATAGTTGGGCTATAATACGTTCATTGAGCTAAAAAATTGGAATTAATATTGTAGACCCACAGTTTAAAAAAATACATAAAATATGCTTAACTGTGGCCACTACTAGTGCGTTACCTTACATCTTAAAAATCATGTCAATATGTACCATGTTGTATCAAAACCGTATTTCATGTTATATTGAAACCGTGTAATACAAGACTTAGACTTGGAAATAATGTGAATCAAGGAATGTGTACTGTGTTATATCGAAGCCAAGTCTTAAGGTGCAAATTTTATAATAGGTGAAATTTCAGCTCAATAGAACATACAAACGAGAAATGGCAACCAGAACATACAATGGCCCTCTGGTCTAAAATTAAAAATTGTTGTAACGATACAATTTACTTATTTTTTTATACCTCAAATAAAAACTGTTATGTATATCAAGAAAAAACTTTATCAACTTTCTTTACTAAGTACAAAACACATTCTATCAAAAAAAGTCTGAGCTTTTCTTAGACAATAAAGTTTGTCTGAGCAACAACAAAGAAACAAAATATAAAATAAAATAAATAGAATTATTATATTTATTTTATTTTGCATTTTGTTTTACTATACATTTTATTTATCATTGCGAAATTTAGAAACAATTTTTACCTTTTCGTTTTTAGAACACTGATGAGAAAAATAAAACATTTAAAAGTAAAAACTTAGTGTTATTCGGGGAAACTAAACTTTCGCGTCAGGGATGGAGAATTTTTCGAATAAGTTTCATAAAAACAAAGTAAAAATTTATTGGAGTTATTATCTCACATTTTTTAAAAGTGTATTGAACAAAAACGAGATTTCATCTTTCAAAATTTGTTCTATATCAAAACTGTGTAGTATTAAATTCAAACTTTGTATCGTGTAATATCAAAAGCATGTTGTACAAGTATCGTGTTACACGAGAGATGCCTATAGATGCACTAGATAAAAAAAAGTTTTAAAAATTTGCAATAATTTTGAAATAATTTGAAAATAAATATTTCATGGCAATGACAAATTAATTACTGAAACCAAATGAACAATTTTGATCCCAAACATATTTTTCCTTCTGAAAAATAATTCAAATCGCTAATACAGTCTAGTTCTTGATGCATAACGATACATTAGCGAATAGTCAAAAGATTTGGGACTTAAAAATACAAAACTAAACATTAAAAGTAAAATATTTTTTTTAATTGAGATTTTAAAAAGAATTTAGTTCAACAGTTTGATTAATCATAAAAATTATTATACCTCATTCCCCACACTTGTCCAACCAGGAAGAAGATATCGGGCAAATAGTTCCAGGCACTTTGGATTTTCTGGAGTGTATGGTTGCAATATTTCTAAAAAACAGTAATGGAAGGTAACTAGGAAAAAATGTCGGATGAAAAAGAATCCTTAACATTTTAAGCAAATATTAAGATAAAATCTTATTGAGAAAAAAAAGAAACAATCGAAAATATTATTTCACCTTCTAAGTGGAGCAGCAATTAAAATCATGCGCAGACTAAATAATACGAACGGTCATATTTACATAAAATGGCAACTAAGACCAGAATTTAAATTGAGCTTCCATTAAAATCTTTAAATTCTTTTACCTTTTAATGTAGTTTCAGGGTCACAAAGCTTTGAACTAAATAGAAAAACTGAAGAAAATCTGTATTCGCCAGAGGCAGGTTGCATGAGTTTCATTAGTAACTTTTTTTTTGTACTCAAAGTGCTAAATGATGTTTTTTTTTTAATTTATTGAAGTTAATATACCTAAATGCATTATTTAATGTAAGTATCATACTTTTAATAAATTAAACATAAAGATGGCTTTTTAATTTTGGTAGAAAATACTTTACTAATTACTTAATTCCTTTTGTACCATTTAGGGACATTAATTTCTTTTTTGAGGATATGATCCAGTTGTGATTGACAGACGACTTTTTAATCAACATATTTTCATTTAATTGCCCTGTTTCCACTGTTAGTTTAGCTATTTAGTTTGAACATGAAATAATATATACACAAGTCAACATTAACAGAAAAGTGTCAATTCGAAAAAGTTGATAACCAATGATTTGGTATTGTCATGGTCTGCCAACTATATCTTAGATATATTACTGAAGACTGGCATATGGCGCAGTAGATCTGGGTTCAACTCTAAAGAAAAAGGAGAAATTTTTGACATGTACTTGAAAAGCATTTCTCAAAATCAAAACTAATCAAAAATAACCTGAGATCTATAACTGCACAGGAATGATACATCTGATTAAGGTATTAGGGACTCTAGGTCAAACACTTTTTTGGAGCCCTCAGTAGTCAAACCTCATAAACAGGAATGCTCACGAGGAACCACAAGTACCCACTTTAGGGATGCTACGGTATTGAACTACCCACTCAAAGTATTCATTGGGGTGCAGGGCATCTCACAACTTAAGTCGGTAGGAAAAAAGAGAAGTAAATTATGGGGAAAATCTTAGTTTTCTTTATTTTTCTTAAATGATAGGTTGCTAATAAAAGAATGTTGCTCATTTGGACCCCCTAAAAATCTGGGGTCTGAGGCCACAGGTTAGATGGCCTATTCAGTAATCAGGTGTTCCTTCTAGCCACTTTATTTATCGAAAAAGAAATTTTCTCATATTGATACAGACACTATTTTAAATGATTTTGTGAAGATTATAGCAAGAAAAGCATATTTTAAAACCTAATATTTTACTACAATTCACAAGAGGTTGTTTTAAGAATGCAATAATTTTACTCCTATTCACAGTTGATTATTTTAAGCTTAAAGACAAAATAACTTGGTATCTGATTTCAAATAAATATTACAGTTCAATTTCAATTCATGTTTATTTTGGTCAATCATGAGTAAGTAATTTTTAAATGCCCTCACATACATTCCAGTAGATAGAATTAGGTAAGGAAAACAAAAGTGAAGGTGCCAAATCTTCGTTTACATGAGCAGATCTTTTAGGTTGGACAGGCCCTGATGTTTATTTTTTGGTAGCTTCTGAATTCTTTTACTTCTCTGCTTTTATTAAATAATAAGTTACAAATGATAATTTTCTAATCAATTACATTTTATACTCACTCTTTCTTTTGAAATAAATACATGTCATATATGATTAGAATCTATAAAACATTTTTTAATGCTTGAAATTTTATGAAACTTTTAAATGAATAATTTAGTGTGATGCAATTGAGTCTGCAACAAGCAATAGTCATATACTATATAAAAGTATTTTTTATTTTTAAAAAGATTTTCACTTTTAAAGTGCTAACAAGAGTTCAATTTACATGCTGTTTAAAAAACACATGTTAGAATCATTTGTTTCTATTGTAATTTAATTGACTTGAAAGCTTATATTGAAAAAAAGTATGGCATCAAGGATTTTTTAAACACATGTTATATAAAATGCATTTAAATTTCACATTTGTGCAACAAAGTAAGTAAACACATCAATAATTTGCAAATATTAAGGAATTAAAAAAAAAATACAAACCAATTAGCGGAGGCTTCTGAGAATGTATGCTGCTTGGCACACTGACAATAACTTTATGATTTTCTAGTTCTTTGAAAGCCACTGTAGATGATGCTCCATCATTTACTCTGCCAATTAAAATATTTTCATATGGTTTCTTATGATGAGATTCAATAGGATGTATTGACTGTCCTTTTTGAGTAATCTGTAAAACAGATTTAAAAAAAAATTAAAAGTAAATAAGGATATGAATTTTGTTGAACTCAAGGGAAAAAAAGGAAACTCTAAGAAATGAAACTTACTTTGGACCAATGCCATATTACATGGAAACTAACATGCCATTTTGGGAAAAGTTCATTTTGAACAAAAGCAATTTGTTTCTTGTTATTGGTGACCCAAACCACAATCAAACAATTTTCGTTACAGATTTCATTCAGAGATAGGTGCTGAAGTGCATCACATGGCATTACAGAGTACCTAAAATATTCAGAACATTGCACTTTAAAAAAAATCATGCATTAACAAAACTCCTAAGTGAAAAACATGTAGAAGAATTTAAATTCAATGTGAGAATTCCTAATGAGATCCACAACACAAAGTACTGACTACACCACCTATCGGCCACTTCTTGTATTATATATATTGTTTTGTTATCATTCAATAAATGTAGAGAACATGATCTGGAGTATTTGCCATTTAAATTTCATGTAATTATGCAGGGTGGCATAAACTGTGGCATTGAAATTTTTATGGAGGAGGTTTTATAATCATTTAAAGGACTCTCTTTTTGGGGAGTGCACTGTAGCATTTGAAGGGGGTTACCATTGCCCTTGGAGGATGGATAATCCTGCATTATGACTCATGCCAATCCCTGCAGTTTGCTTGGTATGATTTAATACCCACAGCCCTGTTTACAGTGGTGCAAGTTTTGAAGCCCCCCCCCCCACACACAGTGGTGCAAGTGTGTGTGGGGGGGGGGTAATCACTTTCAAAGTATATTTGACCTAAGATAAAGATGAATTTTAAACATATAAGTTGCTCACTCATGCTTCTAGTTTGGACAATCAGTTCTGCTGATGCATAAATGAGAAACAGCTGTAATTAGGGAGAAACTTTGAAAATAAAATTCCCGTCAAAAAAAAAAAAAAAAAGACTGCTTCACTTTGTTAAAACTGTAAAGAAGTAAAATTTCTAAAAAATTTTAAATAATAATAAAAAAACAGTGGATGTCTTTTCACCCATAAGCTCATTTTTTCTTGCATTGAAAAGGCTTTCCTTGTGATGCCGAAGCATGCGTCTGCATAACCTGCAATTTGTGCCTTTTGACGTTGTTATTTCTTATTTTACTTCTCAGCGCAAAGGTATTTATTTAACTTACAATGTTACTGTTTGAAAACAATACACAAACTTAAAAATATTAGAACATTTTCTCCATTCTAAAATTATTTGAAGAGCTTGTTTCCAAATGGCATCAATTTTTCCCATTTTTCAAAAAAAAAAAAAAAAACTCCATTTTGTTGCATAAGACTTAATATTCAATTTAAGGAAATTACAATTTCCCCCAGTAATCTATTGATGATAAAAATACTAAATTATACCAAAATTAAGAAATAACAACATCAAATAGCACTAATTGCAATTTAGTGCAGTCTTTTGTTTGCTGTCTTTTCATCCATAAGCTCATTTCTTTTGCATTGAAAAAGGCGATCCTTGTAACGCCGAAACACCTGTCTGCACTAATTTGCAATTTGTGCTGAAAATGAAAAGATTTACTTCCATTTGAAAGTAGCTCCAGGTTTTTTTTTTTTTTTTTTTTTGCCATGTATGTGTGTGTGTGTGTATGTGTACAGCATAAATTTTAGATACACGGTTTTGGATGGAAGTTAGGAACTACAATTCTTCAGTTACAAATACTATTTTTTTATCATGATTATTATTTTCACTTATATTTAGCATTAGGTGTACAGTTGCAAGATTGCTTAAAAAATAAAAACATTTATGCAAATTGTTAGTTCCCAAACTTCAAGTGATTTCAAAACAAGTTTTTTTGGGAGGGTGGGGGGCTTGTTTAATACTGCTTAGGTTTTATATCAGAAAGGGCAAATAGGAGAATTTGCTTCCTGTATGTCCTCGTGAAACAAACCCTGTGATCTCAAGGAATATACGATAGGTTCAATTTGACTTAATCCCTTTTGGCACAAAACTTACATGTGACTTAACACTTCTCATCCTGTAACACTAATTTCATCCTCTGTTTTCACTAGGCGCAATGAAAAAATATATTGTTGGACATGTGCTGTTATTTTTTCCATCGAAAAGTCAATTTTTTGAAAATTTTGACTTAATGCCTTTTAGAGACAAGCTCTGCACTTATACTGAGCATTTTTGTTGATAAGAAATTCAAATTTATTTCACATGCATAAAAAAGAAAATAATTAATCAATCATCATACCCTCTTTTTCTTCGAACAGACTTATTTTCCCAAGGTGGATCTAAAACAATGAGGTCAAAGCATTTGTCTGCAAAAGAAAAATTGATTATAACAAAACAAATAAAGTAAATAAGATGAAAATTTAATTCATATCTAAATCAAGGTCTCATGCTGTTGATTATAATTACAGCCTGGATTATATGCACTGAAAAACCAGAGGCACACATACACTAAAACCCCACACACTACATACACAGAATACACACTCATGCTTAATTTACCATATCAACCTAGTTTACTTTTCTCTCTAAAACTCATTTCAAAGCACATTGAACATAGTACTAGTATGCATACATATGGTACCACAATAATCATTGTTTGAAATTTTTAAAGAACTTGAAAAGATAAGCATTTTGAAAGCTGGCGAGTAACACTACCTTACTGTGTAATTTTTAAATACTTTAATTCCGAAAATTTCCACCAATGTATCTTAAATTATATTTAATCTAACGATGTAACAAAACTATAGTGCCCAATATTGCAGGGGGAAGGGGAGGTTACAAATGGCATCCAGGGCAAATTTTGCATAAAATGGATTCAGTTTATATTTGTCTTATAAACTTTTGTTTCGCCACAAAAATAGGAATGTGTTGTTTCTGAACATTGAATAAATTTCATATTTACATTAATACAAATACAAATGTGACGACCAGCAACAGGCTCTGGGCCCTGCCAGGCTGGTCCTAGTCAATTTACAATCCCCAGTGAAAATCAATGGCCCTCTTGAAACTATCTACTCCCTTGCTCATTACCACCTCTTCCGGTAAGCTGTTCCAAGGTTTCACTACCCTGCTAAAATAATAATTTTTCCTAATATCCATGTTAGCCTGAGATTTAAATAGCTTAAAACAATGACCCCTTGTCCTGTTTTCAGTGCTAAACTTCAGCCCCGTGACATCTTTCATTTTAATAAATTTAAACAACTGAATCATGTCCCCTCGGTCTCCTTTGCTCAAGACTGTACATTTTTAGCACTTAAAAGATTTTTTTTCTTTAGGGGGGGGGGGCGGTCACACTATGAGATGCCCACCCGTGTGATACCTATGCTAGGAACTTCACTGGTTGTAACACAAAAATACATGTCAGCGTTTTTTGTTGCTATTTTGCTTGTACCTTTTGCTCCGCACCTTCATTGTTAAACCAGATTGGATTGACACACTGCTAATTTAACATTTTCTAATTCTAAAAAATGAATACTGACCTCTCAAGTGCAGTTCCTTTATGTCACATAAGTAAAATGTAGAGTGTGCAGGCAAAACATATTGTTCATTTTCTGTAGATTTTATTACAGCTGTATCATTCACATTCTCATACTTCAGAATAGAACTTGAACTTACAGCTGAAAGGAATTGAGAAATTTAATGAAATATTTAATAAAACAAATGACAAACATCTTTTAACAAGGTTTAATTCATAACAGGTCTCATTAGGCTTGTAGTAGGGTTGGTCATTTTGCAGACAAAATGGAATTTTTCCAAAACCGTAAAACCTGGGGAAAACCTGTTAAAAACCGTTAAAAATGGCAAAAACTTTAAAAGACTGTACAAAGGAAAAATATTCTCTTGTTTTATCAAATTCAGGCTTAAATCAAAATGGCCATTTCAGATTTGATTTTAGTTTTCATTAATTTTTACTTGATTATTAAAACAATTTAAAATAGTTTTCGAACAAAATTTGGCAAAGGTTAGAAATGGATAACATGAAAAAACATAAAATGTGTTCTGATATAGAGAATTCAATTGAGTACGAATCAGCTTGAACAATGTTGAGTGTAAATTTTATCAACAAAGCTCTAGTTTTGAGTTTTATTTAATTATTTTTCATATTTCTATTTGACTTTCAATCAGTTTTCCCCTTGAAATTTCCATTATTATGATAGCAATGCTAAATTGTTTCAATAATGTTGCATTCAATGTTTAGTTTAAAACCATTAAAATTATTAGATTACAGATAAAATTAACAAAAATGAAGTTAGCTACAGTCCATTCTCTATTCCCATAAATAAAGCACATCTAGTTTTGCTAGGGTGGTTTTACTGATTCTATCCCCGTAGTTTTTTCATCTTTGGTAAAAACATGCCAACCCTAGTTTATAGAAGGAAAAAAAATGCATTATAAAGTCAATAATTTTAAAACTTTAAGTTCATTTGGCAGGTTCAATTATTTCCCATAGAGCTAACACAAATAAGTAAATAGAATACATTTGTAAAGAGTGGTATAAATTGAGCATCTCTGACTACAGATGGCTAATTGATACCACTCTTTTGCCTGTGAATGAGCTTGCCTTATTTCAGTTAAACAAAACATTTTTATGAACAACTGATGGCAATGCAATGACAATAACAGGATGAAATGAGAGAAAACAAGTAAATAAATATCTTTAAATTCAACAAGAAATTATTCATGATTGATGTAATGACAATACACTATTTTAAAAAGTAAAGAGTTTTGACAATATCTGCATCATGAAGCACTTACTGTCTGACCACGGATTGTATGGAAAGGCAAACATCCGGTTTACAGGTAGAAATGGACGCATCTGTTTGTTTTCTGGGATGTCAGCTTTTGCAGATGGGTCATTCTCCAGAAAACGTAACTTTTGAATGCAAATATTTTTCAATTTTGAAACCGTTTGTTTTCTTTTTTTTCCATTCTTACATGAAAGTGTTACCTACTAGAAATAACCATAAACAATGGCCCAGCTAAGTTCCAATTATTTTATTCATAAATAAAAAAAATTAAAAATACCTTGTTCAAGGAAATAAAAAAGAAAAAAAACTTTTAATATTTAAAATTTGAGGGCAATTTATTATCAAAGTAGTAATTTTGTTAGTTCTGCAAACAATCAGCTATTTTAATGATTAATGGGAACATAATATTAAGCTCTCTTAATTAAAGTACGGCTTCATAAAGTAGTTTCAAATGAATGTTAAAAAATAATATTTAGTAAATTTGAGGATATGCAGGCAATTTATAATTTTGGTAGAATGCCTATTATTAATTTATTTCCCCTCAGAAATAATGACATTGATAAGGTCTGTCACGGAGGTGAGGAATTTTCCAGTAATACAGGCCTACTAGATACATTTTTCAGGGAATTTTTTTTTTCTTCATTTCTACAATCTGCACACGTTAAGCATATGAAAACATGTTCACTTCTTTTTTTACATTAATTTACATCCCTGAAATTCAAGTTCACGGAGGTGAGAAGACAGAATAACCACACTAAGTTTTTAAAGCAAAATCTATGTTCTTGTTTTTCGACCAAAATCTCACAACTTCAACTATGGCTGAAAATAAACAACGGCGCTCCCTTGTATCATGGAAAATAAAATTTGATGTCATTACTGCCATGTGTTAATGAGAAATGGCATTTTGCGCTTTGGTGATGGAGGTGAGAATTTATTGTGTGACATGACTCCTTGTCCTACTAAAACGAATTAAAACACAATATTAAAAATATAAATATACTTAAACAGTTAGTATTTGAGACACTTGTGAAAGGAATAATAAATAAATAAGTATATACTTTTAAGTAATCAAGTTATTAAGCAACATAAACACTCACACAAGGTGTGTGACATGCCACGGAGGTGAGAATTCACATGTTGTGAACCAAAATAAAAAATTTTATTAAAAAATTGTTGGTAAGTTTAAATCATAGGCGGATTTAGGCCGAAAATTTTGGGGGTGCAACAATAACAGGGATCTAGGGGGGGGGGGGGACAAGGCAGTGGCGAAATCAGAAAATAATTTTAGGGAGGAGCGCACTTTTAGGTCTAAAAAACCATGTTTAGTAACATTAGGGGATCGGCCATTCTTAACATTTCAAACTGCGGAAAAAGTCTTAAACGAAAGTCGATGTTGTTAGATAGCATGTTGTTAGATTTGATTAACAATGGATGAATCCAGTTTCTAGTTTGGAAGGGGGATTTACGCCCCAGAAAAAATTCTCAATAGTAATTTCGGAAAAACCCAGTTTTACAGTTCTTGGTGATATTTTAGGGGCAATAAAGGTACGTGGGGCTCCAATGCTATTTTTAGAAATTTAAGTCTTATAAATGCTTATAATCCAGATTTATAGTTTGGGTTAGGAATGAGACTCATGGACTGTCCCCAAAAGGTTTTATGAAAAACAGATAGAAATACGCACACTACCTCTTTAGTTTTTCATAATTAAAGTTCCAAAAACGATATGGAGGACAATTTTTGATGATGTTACCGACAGGGTGTTCTGGAGCTCTCAACCGGAAAATTTTCGTAACTGAAGTCCTAAAAATGAAGTCCTTATGCAATACTCCATGGTATTAAAAAAAGGATTTCGAAGGCTACTGTCCCAAAAGATTCTCCCACTTAAATATTGCGATATAGTAGTTTTCAAAACCAAAATATTAACAATCTTTGATGATATTAGAGAAGAGACCCTTGTTCGAATATTTTCCAAAATTGAAGTCTTAAACACATGAGTGTAAGACCATATTTGGTAACGTTAGGGACACTGCAAATTTTAAAAAACGAAGCTTCAAAAACGCAATTGTAAACGATTTTCAATGTTTTCTGGTGATTAGAGGATCTTCCTTGGAAATTTTGCGAAAGTGAAGCCCAGGAAACGAGATTTGAGATACTCTGTAATAACTTCGGCTGGAGAGAGGGCTCCAGAGAAGAAAAATTTTGAGGACTAATAGAAAAATGAAAAAAAAAAGGGGGGGGGGCGGAGAGATAGGAAAGAAAGAGGATTGTGCGAGGAGGGGGGGGAGGAGGAGGCACACAATTCGCCGCCAATAATCTGAAGCTGTTGAAAAATTTAAATGTCAATATTTCCTTTTGAAAGAAATTAGGATTTTTCCCAACATTCTTTTTTTTCCTTAAAATAACTGCTTTTTCCCAATATGAGATATTTTCCTCTCTTCAGTAATTAAAAATATTTTTTAAAAAACATCAACTCATCATTTTGTGGGGAGGGTCACCAGTCTTGTGCCTCCTCCTCCCAAAATGCACCACTGCAGCAAAATGTCCGGGAGTCCTCCTTCAAAATTTTTTGAAAATTTACTTTAAAAATGTTGGATTTTAGTTGATTTCAGAGTAGATTTTATTGATGATGTTTGTTGAAACAGTCATGTTTTTTTTTTTTTTTTGGATTTAATTAGCAATAGTTGTTTCAAAATAGAAGAGTTGGTATTGATGTATTGATGTACGAATAAACGCCCAATTACAAAACATGCAATTATTCTATACAATAACACGGCACTGAACAATAAATTGATTGAAAAATTTCTTTATTTGCATAAAATTATGTGAATTACGTTTTTTTTTTTTTCAAATCGATAAAATTACTTTAGTTCTTAATTTGAGCACAGTTATGTGTTTCTCGCCCTAGTGACCTGTGGTGATACACTGGATTCAAGTAAATTTACTAATATAGCCAGAGCTGCCCACTGCTATGAAAAAATCGTAGTTTCTACGAATTACAGATTAAAACTACGACGCTACGAAAGCAGGTCCAAAAATAACGGTTTTCTGTTTCTTTACTTTATAACCCAAGAATCCCCCCTTCCCCCCCCCCCAAAAAAAAATCACAGACTGCATGAAAACTAAATCGGTAAGTTCAGAAAATCAAACTTCTAGACGTGTGCTGCTGGTTTAGTTTTCATGCAGTCAGTTCTTCCGTTAAAAAGCGGAAAAAACTGCCAAAAATATCGCGAAGAATATAAAAGCACTTGGCCATTCTTTATTTCATCTTTAAAGACGGTTTATGTAAGATGTACTATTCGCAATAGCGATTTTTCAATTGAAAATGGTGGTTGTGATGTTACTTCAAAAAGACATGCCGACCGGGTGAAAGGTACAGCAAATAATCAAGAATTTATCATCTTAAAACATTCAGTATAAAATCTTTTATTCCGTATTAATACTTGCTGTATTATATTTGAAATTCATTAAGTATCATGTTTTTCTTCATTGTACTGTTGACAATTTATCACTGTTGATTCTGAAACCAACGCCCCCCCCTCCCTCCCCCCCACACCCCCGCCGCAAAATGCAGCTACGATTTTGGATTTTCAAAGGTTGGCAGCTCTGAGTATAGCAGCTATGAATTTTTTTTCTCCCAACTGCGTTTCTGGATGAAATATACTAAATTACTTTTTTTTTTCAAAACCCGACGAAAAATTTTGGAGGTGCGGCGCACCCCCTGGCACCCCCGTAAATCCGCCTATGGTTTAAATAGGTATATTTTTGATGAAATTAAAAATCATTGTTATATGAATTGCTTCTAAACGGTTTTACTGTAAAAGGCATGTGACAGAAAAGTTACACTTTTTCAAGAATGACCCAAATGTATGTTAGCCTCTGAACTAAGCAGAGACTCATTCAAAGGAGTGGAACACATGCATCAAGTTTTTACTTTTCTCCCTTATTCAGATAGACTGGCCTTAACTGGACGTTTTCCAATTCCATACAATCCGTTGTTGGACAGTAAGAGAATCGAGAAACATTACATGCAAACAAACTAAAGCTTTAAAACACTAAAATGGTTGCATCAATAAATGGATAAAAAGCCGCAGTTTCAAAAAAGTTTATATTTTCGAAAATCAAAACTTTCTGTTCATTCTGCTTCTAACAGTTTTCAATTCATTAATTACTCAACAACACATAAATGAAATCTGTCAAGGACTTATTGCACTCAAACTTACATGACTCCAATGCTTCTTTTCCAGCTATGACAGCATTACTGTTGTTTTCAAGCCATTCAAATGGAGTGATTTCAGTTTCATCCAAATGATTCAGAGACTTTGCAGCTTCTACAATGAATAGGGTAGCTTTATTAACAATGGAGTCAACCTACACATAAATAGTGAAAATAATAAATCACAAAAGGTTGTTTACCCAAACTGCACACATAAGATAGAAACAAAAAGAATCTTTATCTTATCTAGCATGATAAAATTGTTTATATTTATTATTTTTAAAAACCGCTTTTGATAACAAATAAGAAAAAGAAAAGCAAATAGGATCACTGTTTCATCATGAAAACATGGTAACTATTTCATACTATTTTTACTGTAAAACTTGAATGAGCGACCACCACTATATGAGGGGCCATTCATTAATTACGTAAGGATGATTTTGGGAAGTTTTGACCCCCCTCCCCCCCATGTAAGGGTAAGTAAGATTTTTACCCCCCCCCCCCCCTTCCTCCATCTTACATAAGATTCCATTCCCTTTTTCAAGATAATAAAATAAGGAATCTTACATCACTGAAATGGTTATTAACTTCACTATTACTGAATATTTTTTAAAAAGTTTTGTGCAAACAATTATTTAGTAAAAGGAATCTAGACTTAATGTTTTTACGACAAATATTTTTTGTATATAATGTGATACTAGTTAAAAAAAAGACATGCCATACATAGTGCAATTCTTTTATAAAATTTTGCACTACTCATTCTTTGAAAAACAAGTAAAATACAGCTCATTCTAGTATGATTTTTACCTTCCAGCAGTAAACGAAATGTGATTACTGCCAAACCACTTGACCGAGCTATTTCTAATATAAAATATTGACTTGGAAAATATTACGTAAGAATGGATCTAATCCCCTTTCCTCAAAGTAAGGGTATGTAGAGATTTTTCACCCCCCCCCCTTGGGACCTTTACATAATTAATGAATGTCCCCTAATTAATCACCTCTACTAACAGCCATGTTTTCAAGAAATCAATCCTTTCATTGGTCTACTTTTTTTTGAAAACCCTTAGAAGAAATCAGGCAACCCTCTCTTAGCAGCTGAATTATCTGTTACAAGATAATTGGTACAGATGTGATATCCCCCCCCCCCATTTGGCGACATTCGATTTTTTTTCACAAAATTAAAATATTTTTCTCGCCAATGAGGCGATAATTTTTTATGCATGGCATCCCTGGCCAAACTAACCTGTGTTTAGCAACCCGAAGGCAATCTTACAGATCTGTTCAAACTTGTTTACTTGGGTTGTTTGGGTTTCACGCAGGAGAGATACGTGGTGTTGTTTTGTGCAATATACCTTACAGGAATGCTTATTTTGTGTTAGTTTAAATTCAGTAGTTGTGTTTTGAAGTAAAAACATTAGAAAATGCTAGTTTCTTCAAACTTGAAGGTTAATTAAAAGTTAACTCCAACGTGGTGTGTATCTGTAACGTGCCATTGTCATATGATGTATTGTTTTAGACTGAGTGTGAATATTTATACCATATAAAAAGGTAAGTTCTTTATTTTAGAATTCAAAAAAAACCTCTCACTTCCAAAATTCTTTGTTTTTACAAATCCTTGAGGGGTTCTTGTAGTTTTTAACTTTATTTTTACTGTATGTAAATTAATTTTACAGAAATAGTACGGTTATTTTGTTCTAAAAGTTATTCTTATTGATGCCATGAATTATTTAGACATTCTATTAACGTGCCTCCTTTAGGTACTGAATTTTATGTTAACAATTGAAAGTTCTTTCGGTTGTACTCTTAAAAATGCTGAATTTTATTAATAAATCTGCACAATAATGGTGCATGTTTCACACTTAAAACTGTGTCGTTATTGTACACTGAACGGAAGGAGCCACCCTTGGGTGTCCCCATGAAAATATACATAACTGTGACCATACTCCGACTGTAATGTATATTAACAGTCGGAGGGATAACTGGCGAGCCAGAGGTCTCATAGTACTTTCGTAATGAGACCGAGGCAGGGCCGGCGAGCCGAGGTCTCATTACGAAAGTACTATGAGACCGAGGGCTCGTATCCCGGAGAAATGATGAAAAAACAATTAATGCATTAATTTCGACTTGTAATTAATTCAATAATTTATTTCATTGTATTTTAATATGTTTACAAAAAACCCCGGCCCTGTACATTTTTGAAGCATATATTCGTGATGTTTTTTGTTGTGCGTTTATGTTGTTTTTATATATATTGTGTTCTGAAGTGCTTTGATCATGTTTTCTTACCTGATTTTTTCCTGTTGGCGCTAAAAAAGCATCGCTAAAAACGATGTATGACATATGTCGTCATACATCGTTTTCTTGGCGACGCTTTCTTGGCGCCAACAGGAAAAAGTCGCCAAGGGTGGGGTATATCACATCAGTTCCTTCACAAATTTTCATCACACTGGCAAGAATTCACAAGTAACGATGTTGATTACATCATATGGAACACATTGTTAAATATTTAACAAGAAGTTCCATCCAGAACTAAGCGAGCCTACATTCCTGTATAGTACACCAATATCGACTTATACAAGTACAAATACAAAAGTGACGACCAGACCGATTGTCGAAAGACTATCATATGCAGCTTCTTTTTATAAACAGAAGACAAAATTAATTTTAATACTTATTATGTTTTCTTTATGCATGTTGTGTGCATAGAAATCGATATAAGTACACATTAAACTTATTGTACAAACCCTCATCCCTAGAATGAAGGTTTTTTTTTGTTTACGGAAACTAAGTCCTATTTTAACACTAATATTAAGTCTTAATTTACACAATTTTGATTTACGCAGCATTTCCGAGGAGCGTAACCCCAGCGTAAAACGCGGGATTATACCATAAACAGGCGTAAAGAAAGCTACAACACATGAAGAAAGTCTTCCTATAGTTGGGGCAAGCTTAACCGGGCAGCATTATGCAAACTAAAATACAATTACTTGCACATTATGCTATGTGATTTGAATATGAGTTACATGCTTGAATGAGCAATGTGTTTTCATCCTTCTCCCTTTAATTTATTTGTTTATTCATTTTTTAGAACAAAATAGAACTGGATGTTTTTTTTGACAAGTACTGCTGGTACAAGTTCACAACTACTACTCTTAAATAACAAAGATTCCTTTTCAAATGATTTTCAATGCATAAAATTTAGATCTCTAAAACTGGCTATAAGAAACATAAAAAAGAAAGGGAAAATTTTTGTATCTAACTGAATGCATTCAACTTACCTGTTGTAATTCAGCAAAATAGCCTTTCTTTCTTTTTTTACTTTTCTAAAAAGAAAGAATAATTTTTTAAAGAGATATTCCAACAGTAAAACACAAATGTGACAACCAGCAACAGGTTTTGGGTCAAGCTAGGCTGGACCTGTTATACTATCTATAGCATAGTATTATATTATGACAGAAGAAATAATCAATTATTATTATTATTATTTATTTTTTTATAAGGTCAGAAATTACCCAAAGAGTTCTGAAAATGTCAACATATAGAATAATTGATAGGTTTTTAAATTTTAAAAACATTTCAGGAATTAAAAACATTAAAAAAGCTTAAGTATCCCAGTAAAAGAGATAAAATATTGTTGGAATTTTACATCAGCAGTAAAATTATTCATTCGTTTGTTTAAGTTGCTGTAAAATCACATAAAAATATAAGTAAGATAAATTTTAATAAAACAAAATTTAACAACGAAAATTATGTTTATATTATTTGAAGTTCAAAAATTCAACTCATAAAATATTCATTTATCTTGCGCTAGAAATTCATTTCTTTTTTCTGAAAATTGCTGCCGGAAGTAAAATTTCCTTCAATCAACACCAACCTTTAAATTTAATTTAGAATAGCAATTCCAAATAAAAGTTAACAGTAGATGGCAGCACTTGCATCACACATTCCCAAAACAGTCCCTTTTATAAATTTCCGTTATTATAAATTTACAATGATTTTCCACATAAATCTTAAACTTAATGAAAAAAATGCATATGAAGAAACAATTTTAATTTGATTTCCAAATTGAAAAATTCTTTTTCTCAATTCTTTGCTTATGGAAAAGAAAAATTCATCTCACATTTGTATTAACTTTACCCGTAACCATGATCGGAAAGCATTGTTTACGTTTTTATGGAAACAGTAAGATGCTATAGCAACTAAAAATTACAATATAATTAGAATGGCGCAAGTTTATCAGTGGATCAGCGATGAACTTCATAATATACTTGGTTTTAGCGACAAATACACTGCAGAATTTTTGTTGAATCTTGCTTCTAAAAGCTCAAGTGCAGATGTGTTACTTGAAAAAATAAAGGATACCGGAACTTTAACGATTAATAAGGATGTCGTCAAGTTTGCTAGTGAACTTTGGCATAAAGTTCCTCATGCAGAAGTGAAAGAAAAGCCTGCTAGAGCTTATGAAAGAGCGATTGCTGAAACATTGAAGAAAAATATGAGTTACCAATTAATTGAGGACGACGACGATGATATTCCAGCCCCTGTGATTCAAAAACCGAAGAAAGCTAAGAAACGGAAAAATTTGCGCGAAAGGAAAGAATCTAGCAGTGACAGTGAAGAATTTTCAAGATATGACAAAGATTCCAGTAAAAAATCAGACTCTGAGAGTGATTATGAGAAGATGGAAAGAGAAAGACTGGAAGATTTGAAAGAGAGAGATGAATTCTCAGAACGTCTTAAAAAGAAAGACAAAGACAAAACACGTAACATAGTTGAAAAATCTGACCGAAAGGCTTTTGAAGAAGCAGCAAAAAGGCTTCGTCTTGAAGTTGAAGATCGCAAAAAAATTGTCCCCAAGTTGCGAGTGGAATCTCGGAGAGAATATTTGAGCAAAAGAAAAGAAGATAAATTACTTGAGTTAGAAGGAGATATACAAGACGAAGAGTATCTATTTTCAGACGTCAGACTCACTTCAAAAGAAAAAAAAGAACTGGAATATAAAAAAAAGATTTTAGAGCTTGCAAAGCAACATGATAAAGCGAAAGAAATGGAAAAAATTGAACGCTATCACATGCCAGAGGCTTCTCGAAAAGAACCCAGCAAAAAGTATGAAGAAATCGACGAGAGGGAAAAAGCGCCCAATGCGGAACAATTGATATGGGAACAAGAGCGACTCGGATTTGCCCAGATGCGTTTCGGAGCAGCTGATGCGAAAAATAAGCACAAAGAAAAGGAGTACGATTTAGTATTCGATGATGCTATCGAGTTTGTTCAGACGATCAAAATGCCAGGTTCCTCATCAGTGGAAAATGAACCAGAAGTGTCTGAACTGGAGAAAAAGAAACTTACCATTCAAGAAACAAGAAGGAGTCTACCAATATATCCATTTAGGGAAGATTTATTGAAAGCGATAGAAGAGCACCACGTTTTGATCATCGAAGGTGAAACCGGATCTGGGAAAACGACTCAAATACCACAATATTTATATGAAGCAGGTTATACAAATGACAAGAAAAAAATTGGCTGCACCCAACCCCGAAGAGTAGCAGCTATGAGCGTGGCTGCCCGCGTAGCTGAAGAACTCTCCGTCAAACTTGGAAATGAAGTCGGCTATAGCATCAGATTTGAAGACTGTACGTCTGAGCGAACGGTACTGAAATATATGACGGATGGCATGCTGCTCAGGGAGTTTCTCTCAGAACCTGACTTGGCATCTTACAGTGTCGTCATTGTAGATGAAGCTCATGAGCGCACACTTCACACGGATATTCTGTTCGGATTGGTTAAAGACATCGCTCGGTTTCGTCCAGATTTGAAGTTGCTCATATCCAGTGCAACTTTAGATGCTGAGAAATTTTCACAATTTTTTGATGATGCTCCTATTTTTAGGATACCTGGGCGAAGATTTCCAGTTGATATTTTTTATACTAAAGCACCAGAAGCAGATTATTTGGATGCTTGTGTAGTAACAGTTTTACAAATACACTTCACACAACCATTAGGGGATATATTAGTGTTTTTAACAGGTCAGGAAGAAATTGAAACATGTAATGAATTACTTTTAGAAAGGACTAGAAAGCTAGGCTCTAAAATGAAAGAACTTATCATATTGCCTATATATGCAAATTTACCTTCAGATATGCAGGCTAAGATATTTGAACCGACACCACCAGGTTCTAGAAAAGTTGTCATTGCTACAAACATTGCAGAAACATCTTTGACTATTGATGGTATAATTTATGTTATCGATCCGGGTTTTTGCAAACAAAATAGCTTCAATGCTCGAACTGGAATGGAATCTTTAGTTGTTACGCCAATTTCCAAAGCTTCGGCCAATCAAAGAGCGGGGAGGGCCGGTCGTGTTGCAGCTGGGAAGTGCTTCCGTCTGTACACTGCTTGGGCTTACCAACACGAACTTGAAGACAACACGATTCCGGAAATTCAACGCGTAAATTTGGGAAATGCGGTTTTGTTATTGAAGTCTTTAGGTATAAATGATATCATTCATTTTGATTTTCTAGATCCGCCACCACATGAAAGCTTAGTTTTAGCTCTAGAGCAGTTATATGCCTTAGGGGGTTTGAATCATCAAGGCGAATTAACAAAACTTGGAAGACGCATGGCAGAATTTCCAGTGGATCCCATGATGTCAAAAATGCTCTTGGCTGCTGAAAAATATAAATGCTCCGAGGAAATTCTTTCAATTGCAGCAATGTTATCAGTAAATAATGCAATATTCTATAGACCCAAAGATAAAATTGTGCATGCAGATACAGCAAGAAAAAATTTCTTTAGCCCAGGAGGAGACCATTTAACCCTTTTAAATGTTTACAATCAATGGGTCGAGTCCGATTATAGCACTCAGTGGTGTTTCGAAAATTATATTCAATACAGATCCATGAAGAGAGCTCGAGACGTCCGAGAACAGCTGGAAGGGTTAATGGATAGGGTGGAAATCGAGCTGGTATCAAATCCTTTAGATTCTGTTGCCATTAGAAAATCAATAACTGCTGGATACTTTTATCACACTGCACGTCTATCGAAAAGTGGACAGTACAAAACTGCTAAACAGCAGCAAACAGTTATGATTCACCCTAATAGTGCACTGTTTGAAGATTTACCAAGATGGCTTGTTTATCATGAATTAGTATTTACGACTAAAGAATTTATGAGACAGGTTATTGAAGTTGAAGGCATGTGGTTGTTAGAAGTCGCTCCTCATTATTATAAGTCAAAAGACATTGAAGATTCTTCGAATAAAAAAATGCCTAAAAATACGGGGAAGGCACAATCTGATTTGGACAGAAAGTATTAGTATATTATCTGTAAATAAATTTTATACTTAATTTTGTACATTTACCTATTCATTTTTTTACATAAGCTCTAATGTTAGCATTTTTTTTTTTTTTTTTTTTGAATTCTTCAAATTTAAATGAAATGTTGTTCTGATTTTAAAAAATGAACACAAGAATGAGAGGTCTTGGCCAAGAGATTGCAAATAAAACCATGATCTTTTTTGGGAAAGTGTTAGAAACTATATTTTTAATAAAATTTTATTTTGTGAGAAAGTATAAAAAACAGAATAAAATCTATTGAAGTAATATTTAATATTGACAATTGATTGAATGTGAACTTTACTATAGTAGAATGGTATATTAAAAATAGAACTTGCACTTGTTTTAAAATAAAAGTGCAAACATTTTATCTTAATTCTTCAAACCATTTAAAAAAGATATTTTGTTAAAACATTAAACAGAAACCATCAAAATATTTTATTTTATTTATTTTTGTACTTTTAAATATTAGACATTTAATAGCATTTCTTTGAGTTTTAAATATAAACTGAAATTTGGGTTGTTTCTTTAATGTGGTATACTGTGAATTTCTTTTCATAACTCCTGATGAGTATATAAGGTAGTTGGCAATTTTTTTAATAAAGATTATACAGAAAATTATCTAATTAAATATTCTTTAATAATAATAGATTTCTGTTTATGCATTACTAATATTGAAGCAAATACAAATGGATTAGTTTTGATCCCTTTAATGTTAGCATACTTTTTAAACGGTAAAAACCACTATCTAAAACCTAACCCTGGAATAGAACAAACTATCCAAAGTTATTCCCAAAGAGGTAACCTTATCACGAAACGTTTTCATTACATATTAAAATAAAATGATTGTTGACTTCTATTTGTTCTTAGTTGACTCAACATATTCTCACTTTATTAAAATTGCCAATTTCCAAATCCTGGATGGGCAGGGCTGGATTTGGAAGTGTGGAGGCCCCTAATCAGGGTTCGAAAAGATCATCATATTTTCGAAAATATCCGATACTTTGATATATATCCGAATATTTTAGTATATATGTATATAACCAATATTTTCGACCCGTGAAAGTTAGGATATTTTGTAAAAAATTTGTTGTGGAGGCCCTGGGGCAGTAGCCCCGCCTGCCCTCCTCTAAATCCGGCCCTGTGGATGGGGAAACTACTTTCATTACCCTTCTAGTAAAACCACCATTGAAAAGAAATACAAGTTGCTGAGATCTCATGGAAATTAAACCCTGAATATACCATAAACTTCATTAAAAAATATTAAGCAATTTTCACCTGGTCATACCTTGACTTTACAGGCAATTTTCTAGATAAAAATAATCATCTATATTTAAATAGGAGTAAAATTCGTCTTTATATAAATACTAGTAAATTAAGAAAAAATATTTTTTACAATTTGACATTTTTGGAAAAAGTATTTTATATTTTGTTTTATTTTAGACCTATTAAATTTCCCTATTAGCATGATCAACATAAAATGAGTTGTGCCTTTGCCATTTGTATATTGACGTTTTCTGTACGCATCGTAGCATTGTATTAAGTGTCTAAGGTAGCTCCTTCAAAACATTGCTATAAATTATAAGTTTGTTAGTAGTATTCTAAATTATTCCAGTTGAATTTTCGGCATCATTTTAGATTTCATTTCCGAGGTTTGTTCTAAAACATCGTGTAGTAAAAGGTTTCCTATTGCTTCAATACCATTGTCAATAAATTTATACAATTTAAATTTATACAAATTAAGAAGTCAAAATCTTACTTCATTAAAGTTTCAAGAAATACTAAAATGGAGAAGTGGGGCAAAGTGAAAAATGGTTAATATCACTTACTTTTTTCAGTATGAAACAAATTGGAATTTTGTTCTAAAATTTACGGTTCATAAAGAAGGATATATTTCAAAATAAAAGTTGCACTGAAACATTATTTTTTATTTTTTCAATAACTTTGTACCTTGAAAAAAAGGTGGGGAAAATTCATTTCTTTTTTCCAAGGGGCAAAGTGAAAAATTAAATATTTGTGATTATTAAAGATATTTTTGATCAAATGAATGAGTAAATGAAAGAATGAATGAATGAATAAAAGGAAAAAATAAGTTAATTTATACAAGAAAAAATTAATGAGTGAATAAAATAATGAATGGATAAGAAAATAAGTGAATATATGAATTAATAAGGGAATTATTAAATGAAAGAATGTAAATGAAAAAGTAATAAAAAAATATGCAAGTGATTTGATAAAGTATTGAAAAAGCAAATAAAATGAGCTATTTCATCCCCCCCCCGTGCACTTTAATAACTACAAATTATTTTAAACACAAATAAGCCTAACATTAAACAAATAAACACTGCACCAAATATTATTTGATCTCAATTAATATTTAAAATGTTAATAACAAGAACTTTAACATTTAATAATAACAAAAATAGTTTTTGACTTACAATAAAATATTAGAATATGAGTATCATTTTTTGAAAATTGCTTTTACTATCATATTTGATTTTCAGAGGTAACTTTAAATCTTGAATAGAATAGACTGCATGTGCTACTACGTAGTTAAAATGTTACCAGATAGGTGGCGCGAAAAGCAGAGTAAATATTTCACCATTTCACTTTGCCCCACATTCCTCTAACTAAAATTGGGAAATGGGTTGTTTTCATTGTAAAAACTATTTAACGACAGCTGAAGAACCTTTTGAAGAAGGATGATAATCCACAATAGATAGACAGTTTTATCCCCAAGAAAATGGAAGTGCCACAGGCATATATGGTTTTCATTCCCTCTATCATGGGAACATATATATATATATTTCAGGGGGGGGGGCAACAACACTTTTGGGATTCAATGCTTTAATTAAAAAATTTTTAAAAACTTCGTTCTATTCACAAAGTAGGAAGAGATGGGGCTTTCATTGGACCAGTTTCAATAGTCTTAATACTATTAATATTTTTAATTTTAATTTATGACCAACAATTTTCATCTGTAGTCCCACAAATTCTATAACAAAATCACATGGTACAGTTACATTAAACAATTTTATTTCTAGATACAAATTTTATTGCTATTTTTTCATTGCTGAGTAATTTTCATATGTCTGCAACTTTATTTTTTTTAATAGGTTAAATGTGTGTTAAGAATCAAGTAATAAATAACTTCTCTCTCAAAGGAAGTTCTTTTTAGTTCACAACTCTTTGTAGTTTCTTCATTTTTAGTCATACAGGAAAATATTATGACAGCATTTCTTCACATTATAAAAAAGCGGAGTACATTGGTGCACTTCTAGAAAACCCACAAAAAATGAAAACTTTTAGAAGAATTAGAAAATAAATATTATAGTATTAGCAACAGTGAAGTTGATGAAGACCCAAATTGTGCTGATTCTTGAGACAATGTTATAGTTCTGACAGGAATAGTGCAAAAGTCGAAGTTATATATTCATCTTTAAACTTTTTTTTTCATCCTAAACTCAAAAGAACATAAGTTAGTTTACAATATTGGGTAATACAGTCAGAATCGGATTTAACAAATTTCACGATTTAGCAAATTTTTTCTTTTTTTTTGACTAAAATGAAGGCAAAAACCTCTCTTTATGGAATAATAAATGCCGAAATAATGAATTATTTTAACAGCCGGGAAAACTTTTTTTTTGTTAATTTGAGTTAGAAAATATTGGATTGTTTTCCAAATGTTACATCCATATTGCCCGAAGCAGAAAAAGACTTTTCTTGGAATCAGTAATTATTGACCGGCGAGGGGGCAACCAATGAAAAGGGATTCTAATGCAGAAAGCGATAGTGAATCGCTCATTAAAACTTACTTTTTCAATTTCTGGATTTTTCATGACCTGGAAACTGTGAAAACGTATCTCATGCAGCAGGCTGCAAAGGACACAGTATTTTTTCCCTCCATAGAGTTTAAAGAGAACTATTTTGAGTCAAGCATCAAGGAAATTGTCACACATCTACTCAGTAGTTTAAAATTTTAAATTAACTAGCTTGTAGTGAGTCGTGGAATGCTGAATCAAAAGTGTACTTTCTAATTATGGATATTTTTGTGCAGTTGCTTATTAGTGGTTTTAGGTAAGATAAAATTTAAAAATTAAAAAAAAAAACAATACTACGATTTAATGTATAAAAGTTACGGTCCCGGGGAATTTGTTAAATCGGGGTCCGACTGTATTAATTAAAATTGTTATAGGAAGTTGTTTTCATAAAGTGGACCAACATATCTCACGCTCAGGATGCGTTTGGTCCTCTTCAGAGTTCTGTCAAAAAATTAATGCAAAACAAATGAGCTGAAAACTTTTTTAAAAAATTTGAGATGGTGAGAAATGTTTGATGAACGTCATGTTGGAAAATCAAACTGCTCATTTAATACCTTAATGAGATAAAAAATGAGAAGTAGTAAAGTGAACCAACATGCTCCCTACAATGAATTACAGAATTTAAATAATGAGTGCAATAAGTTTAATTTAATAAAGTTGCAAGATATAAAAAATATGAAATAAACTAAACATATTTTAGCATCAACATTCTTTTTCATAGAAATAACAGACACTTAAATGTAACAGCCTACGTTGAAAAACAAAACGACATTTAATTTGAAAGAGTAACTGTTAATAGAATTTTTAATACAACAAAATGAGAAACATTTATTTAAATTCAAAAAAATTACTTTATTTACATTTGACATGGAGATTTAAATCTATTGCCGAGCTTAGAATGGTAGTTGTGGCGATAAGTAACTGAAAATACTACATAAGTCATATATAGCTGCCATTTCTCCCAATTCATTCAGAAGATTTCTAAATTTGGATGCCTTCTCGCGAACTCTTCAATTAAGTAAACGTCTCTCGAATGTTCATCAAAACAAAATTCCCCCCAAAAAGGGAAATTTTCTGCGATTATAATTATGGAAACAACCCCTACAGTAAAACGATTGCAGAAACAAAACCTTTTCATACACAAGTATGAAAATTGTGTGTCACCGATCATTCTGCAAAACATGTTTAATTCATTTTACTTTTTAAAAATTTTATTTTCCACAAAATGTGGTAAAGCAATCTTAGTTCTTTGAATTTACTGAGCCTCTTAGCTGTTGCAAGGCATGTTTAGTATCACTCATAAGATTAAAAGAAACTTAGTCTATTGTAAAACATTTTTAGATTTTTAGTCCACTTCAAAAAAGCAAAAATAGTAACATTTTTGAAATTTTGGGTAATATAAGGATTTTATTTAAGAAATCCCCTACTTGTACTTTATCCCTCTTACACTTCAACTTTTGTTGCTAAATTTATTCATACAAAGTCTCCCTGATTTTGGCATAGGTCTAATTTTCCTCTTTCAAAATTGACAGCTATGTCAAGTTGTCAAGGGCTGTCGATAAATGATGTCACAATTTTCCAAACAATTTGACCAGAGGCGGGTCATGACCCTCTTTAAGTGACCAAAGATAGCTTAAAACTGGATTTTGAGAACTTCTATTGGGAAAATTTAGCCCATGACACCGCATTTTCGCAAAAAAAAAAGACACTTGTGACCCCCTTTCCCCCCCCCCCTCCCCCCCCCCCCCCCCCCCCCACACACAAACTTCCAAAAATGACCCTATCCAAAACCAGACACTGGATCCGCCCTTGAACTTGACCCACTCCCTCCTTTGTCACACTCAAGGACAGATCTAGAATTTTTTCAAGTAGAGGGTACACATTGAGGGGAGCATCGTTATTTTTATCAAAATGTTTTAAAGATAGAGATTTATCCAAGAAGGTTCTCTAAACTATTTCTTTCCTTTTCCGTCAAAAGAAGTACTCTAAACTTGGGTTTTAAAACTGCAATTTCATAATAATTTCGGGGGAATCAAAGATCCTCTAAAGTTGCATTTAGGACCTCAGTTTCACAAAATTACAGGGAGAAATACACTAATTTCATTCCTCTCCCTCACACTACCTGAGATGTCTACAATTGCATCTTTAAGACTCTAATTTTGCAAAATGTTCAGGGGTAAGGCATCCTCTTTCTAAAGTCACAAGAGATCGTCTGAAAATTGCCTTATTGGAACTCCAATTACGAACGTTTCTGGGAGGGAGATTCAGGCCTCATTCCTTACCTTAACATTATCAAAGATGGCCTTCACTTGCATTTTAGGACTTTAATTAGGAAAAAGTGCCTGCTCAGGGTCAACTCAAACAAGGACGCCCATATGCAAAATTATAAAAGGGGAGACTCAGATATTTTTCTCATGGTTTAGCAAGATATTTTCCCCCCATGGAAACTGATTTCAGTGCTGATTAGAGTCATTAAAATATGACATTTTTACTAACTTATTCATTAATAACTGAAGAAGAAATGTTTTTACATTTTTGTAAAGAAAAAAGTACCAAAAGCAAGGATGTTTTAATTTCTAAGGGGAGGGCTTGAGCCCCACTTGCCCCCTCCCCCCACACACACACATATCGACGGCTTTGAACTCAAGGGAGGGGCACTCCTATCGCCTCTCCCTTGTATCCATCCTTGGTCACATTTCACCCCACCCCTCACAAACTATCACAACTTCACGAACCCCTTATGTTTTAAAGGGACATCACTTCTGAACTACCCCCTCAGATCAAATTTGATTTGTTTCCTATTGCAATAAATTTAAAATCAGCTTTGTTTCTGAATATCTTTTAGTTCTACATTTTGTGATCAAATGACCAAACCTTCCCCTTAACACTTTATTCTTTGGAAAACTTAACCTAATTCTTCATTGACATTACGGTTTAATTAAGGTGCCAGCTAGAAAAGCAATGGATATCTGACCAACATACTGCGCCATAGAGAATAGAATTCAAATTTAGGCATAATGATGATGCCTAAGGAAAGTCTCTAGTAGTCAAAATGAGCAATCTAGATGACGTTTTTTGATGAGTCAACTGTTGTGTACAGAAACCATAACTTTAAACAATCTTACAAATAGAAAAGCTACACATTGCTTGGATTTTTTTTTTTTTTTTTAATCTAAAAGATACAGAAGAAAATGATTTTTATGAAAACAAAATAGATTGCAATGTCATGCAATCTTATTTTTCACGGCAACTGCGTGTCTAAATCACGATGAATCGGGAAAGAAAAGCTTCGATGCGACCAGAACTTTTAGCTCCTAGGTTTAGAAATATAGGCATCAAATAAACTTTGGGTAAAACTCTGGTTCTGAAAAGCGACTAACGACCGCAATATCAATCTGATTAATTTTCTGGCTTCTTTATAGTGGAATCAACCTTGAGTACATCTTAAGCAAATACATTACTTACTTGATTGCGAGCAACTTGCTCGCTAGCGGTTGCTATTTGCCTGCAGCCGACTTCATAAGAAATGGCGTTTTGATATCAAAAAAATCATTCCTATACTTTAGTGTACAAGGAACACCGTCTTCGTCAAGACAAGATTCGTACATTTTATCAAAGTAAGTTTTACTACACAAAAACCAACCATAACTATTTTCTATGACTATCGCCATCCTTCTATGCTCCCATTTGTTTACATTTTTCGGAACGAGTGTCAATGGCAGTGTAGGCTACAGTTAGAGAAAATTTTAGGTTAAATTGTTAAAGGCAGATCTGGAGTAACCCCTTGAGCATGGTCGGTCTTGACTGATTGGCCCCCAATTGGGCCCAGAATATATTTCCAAAGCTAATAATGTCATATAATAAATCATTCAAAGGGACCCCTTGCAGGGCCTCATCACAGCATAGAGTTTGAGCAAAATGGGAATTTGGTCAACAATCTAAAGGGCCTCAAATATGTCTTTTGTTTCACATTATTTTTTTATATTTTAGAAGTAGGGGAGGGGGGAATCACCAACGATGAAATGTTTTCTTTGTTACAAATTACAATAAGGGGCTGTCCACAAATGATGCCAGAAGCTATGAGGGGAGGCAAGTTGGTGAAGTTGCGACAGTTTTTTGGACAAGGAGGGAGGGAAGTGTGGCATCACACATTTTTTGCAAGAAGTTGTTTATAAGAAGCAACGTGATATATGACCGAGAAGGGTAGGGGGTATGGTGAAGTTAGACACATATTGTGACAAAAGGGGGAGAGGGTCAAAAATGTTGAAAAAACGTGTGGTATCATTAATGGACAGCGCCTAATGTATCGTACAATCCCAAATCCCCCACAAAAAAATTAAATTCTGAAAAAAAAAAAAAAAAAACTAGATTACTGCGTAGCTGATGAATAAACATATCTAAAACAATTCCAACGAAAGAAATTGCCACAACAACTGTTGAAAATCGAGCAAACAGCGCTGTGGCTTACATAATACACGTGGTCAACCCAGGCCCGGACTGGCTCCTTCTGGGGTGGTCGGCTAGGTGCTAGAAAGGGGTCCCAGCCTCCCAGTACAGAGGTTCCTGGCGCCCTTTCCTGCGAAAATATGAGAAAGTTATTGTTTAAAAAATTGCTTTTTCTTTTTGGACATGTTAAATAATAAAACTAAAGTTAAATTTATGTATAAAAAACATGTGTTTGAAGTTTTACTTGACTTACCTTTAGCAGAAGGAAATTTCATACCATTTTTACAAAATCTATTAAAGGTGCGTTATTTTATTTATCATTATTTCTGAATTGAACGTTTTTTTTTTCTTTATTATTATTATTATTTTTTTAATTTTATTTACCTTGTAAGCGGAGACTATGTGGAGAAGGATTGTAATGCAGGGCCAGGGTTGGAAAGATTTTTCCCACAACCGGTATTTACCGTCCTGGGAAATACTATTGTTTTTCCCGCACGGGAAAACTGATTTGATTATTAAAAATATAAATTCAAAACAATTTTTGAAAATCAGATGTAAAATTCTCCATTTTTAGGCCTAATGGGGGAGGGGTAGCTTAGTCTCTAAGAGGGAGCCTCTTATCCTCTCCGTGGGTGAGCCATACTGTTGGAAGGGGCTGAGATTTTTTTATCACACGCTATTTTAAGCTTAAATCAATGCCTTAATAGTAGAAAATTATCATACCTTTTTTGCTTCATCTTGTCACTATTTTGTCCCAATGTATCTATCTTTTAATTTCCATAATAAAAATTATAGTAGGATTGCACGCAAGTAAAATACAAACCTTCAATTATCTTACTATAATGCAGATTGCAGAAGATAAAACCCCACGTGGAATAATTTTATAGCCAATATCCGGTCGGACCCTATCGGAAAGATTTCCATATGCATTCAATTTTCCCATTTATTTACTGGTTTAAAAGCAAAAGGAGATGGGGCACTAAAGCAATCAACATGAACCCATTGAGTCTTGAACAAGTCATGAAGTTTTTATTTACTCCTATTTTTATTACACCTGCATTTCTTTTTTGTTTGAGTTTTTTTCACACGGTCATCATCCATACCCAAATTCTAAGTTCTTGTCTTATCTTATCTTTTTGATTCTACAAGAACTTGCAGAAACGTGGAGAAACGCACCTTTAGCGGCCTGGATCACAAAAGCTGACATCACTCTCCAAGGGGTCCTAATTTACTCCTGTCACCGGAGTAACTTAACCATGCGTGGTACCAAATTGACAAATACGGAACTCCTGTGTAGTACCGCCAACACCCCCGGAGGCCTCGGTAGTACACTTGGAGAAAGAAGGAAGGAAAGAAAAGTTGTTGGTTAAATTTTATTTGTTGGAATTTGCAAAAGATAACTTTTTTCAACTTTAGGATTACTCTGGAGATCTGCGTACTCGCAGACTCTGTAATGCGAGGAGGGGGAGGACACACCTCTTAGGGTCCCATGGCCCGAGAAACCAAAGAATCTTTTTAAAAATAAATCGAACACCTAAACACCTCCAGGATCTGATTACTGAATAGGCCAACTAGGCCGTAGCCTAGGACCCTGGATATTTAGGGGCCCTCAAATGGCTGAAACTACTTTAGTTTGCGGCTAAAATTGTTTTAGCCAATGTATAGAGTTTGAATACAGGGCTCCCCAAAACTTGAACCTAGAAATATTGAAGCATACAAACACAAACAACAACCACTCTTTTAATTTTTTTTTTTTTTTTTTTTTTGAGCTGCGGGGGGAGAGGGCAATTCAGTGGGCGGTTAGGGGCCCAGATGATTTTTTGCAGGGAGGCTGAACATTTCTGTTGGGGACCCTTAGGCGATTCCTAAGTTGCCTATTTGTTAATCCGGCCCTGTTTACGGGACAAATTCAGAGAATTTAAAGCCCTACGGGCCCCTAACCTAAAAATAATGTCAGCCCCGGGGCCCTACCTTTCTTTAATTAGGTCCAGTGTGCTATTTGTATAAAACTAGAGATCAAAAGCATCCCAGACAGGGCCTGATTAAGATATAGGAAGGTTCTAAGCAAATATTTTTTGGAGCCACTATGCAGTTAAATCTTACTTTTAATCATTAGCTAAAATAACTTTAGCCATTGGAGAGCCCCTAAAAAGCAAGGGCCCTAGACCACAGCCTAGTTGGTACATTCAGTAATCAGGCCCTGATCCTGGCAAAACGTATAAGGAAACAGATTGAAATAGTTACAAGGAAATCAAAGAATTGTAAAATCATTTTTTGCTACAAATTTTTTTTTCGCTTCATTTGGGGGCCCTTCCTAGCTTGGGGGCCCTCGGCGATCGCCGACTAGCCGGCCTGGCCAGTCCGGGCCTGGGTCAACCGAGAACTGTAATACCGTGATAGTCGCATGAAAAGTCCTCGATTAAAACCCATATCCCGATTAAAAAACTTTTTTTTAAGTACTAGGGGGCTCCACCCCCTGCTCGCTGACGTTCACCACAAGATTGGTTCACAGTCTTATTTGATTCGCAAAGATTTAAATCGTCTATTAGGAAGAAGCAGATTAAAAAACACGTCACGAGTTTCATTTCGAACAAAATGAAAACCCCCCTCGAATAAGACGAAAAGAATTTGATAGTACATGACATGCATAACCTAGGTATGAAAAAAGAAAGAAAAAAATACCTCTATGAAGAACACCCCTTTCCCGGGTGCCGGGTTCCAAACTAACTTGCACAGCTGTAGTTGCCAAGATGCCTGGAGCCCTCTAACAAAGGACGCAATGTTCCCAAACTTCAAGGATTAGCGGCACCCTTTGAAGAATTAGAATTTTTTTCACGGCATCCTAATCTAATTTTTATGTACATATTATTGTTACTATGGACACTTCGCGGCACCCAGTTCGGAAATCCCTGATCTATCGAGTTATAATTATTATTATCACTATCATTATTTATTTATTTATTTTGGTTGCTAAAATTTTGGAAATTATTTGTGATCAAACTAAAACCAAATAACCTTTATTGAAAAAATTTAAAAGTGTTTTTTTTTTTTTTTTTTTTGCAGGGGGGGGGGGGGGGACTCTCGGCCCAACGTGCTCAATCGTACATCTTTTTGTCGTTGCAGAGATTTCTATCCCCCAAGAGCAGTGGCGTACCTTCAAAAGAATGAATAAATAAATAAATAAATAGATAAATAAATAAAAATCTATACGAATAATATAAAGCTGAAGAGTTTGTTTGTTTGGTTGAAAGCGCTAATCTCAGAAACTGCTGGTTAGAATTGAAAAATTCTTTTTGTGTTAAATATTCCAATTATTGAGAAAGGCTATCGACTGTTTTTAAAAACAATCAGATTGACCGAAATGTTTGTAATTACAAATTAAATGCTTATTAAAGGTTTAGTTCTAAGAATTCCTAATAGATGGAGGGGTAAGTTTATTTCTATGAATTCTTAACAGATGTTGGGTTAAGTTAACTCATCGAGAGGGCGCTGATCGACAGTGTCGATAGCTGTGAGGAATCTTGCCGCGCGGCCAAGACGCTACGCTATTGTGAAACTATTGTGGTCAGCGAACTGATTTACGAATGCGATTTTTTTTTTTTTTTCGATATTCAGGTACATAATTTGATTTTGCAGGATCTTTCTATTGGGTTTTGTTTTCCTTATTACTTCAATGTTCGTTTTTGTTCTTGTATAGTTGAAGATAGTTACTTATCTAAGTAAATAATTTGATTTATTTATTATTATTATATATTAATTGTGATTGTTTTTTATGACGTGTTTATTATAGTATTGTTTAGTTGGCGAAACATTTTTAATTGCAGAAAAAAAACCGCTTCGCTCGTTAAAGGGCAGGGTTACGGTACCGTGGTTGTTTGGCGTGTCAAGCAATGAACTATACAGTTGATAGATTATTTTGAGTTTTAAAAAACTACTGTTAATCTTTTTATGTGTTTTCGGGAATATTTTTAAATTCCAAAGAAGCTCATATGTTTTTTGAAAAGCTGCGTACGCATTTTAATTGAGGAAAAATGATCATTTCACATTATAAAGAGGGGGGGGGCGTGGATTTTTTAATTCAACGGACTTCCTATAAATTCTTAGCACGGGCATCGCCATGCGGGTACTGCTAGTAAATAAATAAAAATAAACACTGACGCTTCTCCCCTCAGCAAAAAAAAAAAAAAAAAAAATGCTCCAGTTTGCATTGATTTTTTTTTGGGGGGGGGATGACCCAATTGACCCCCTTCCCTATGACACTCTTGGCATTTGCATGGCTATAATCTGATATGCATAATTAGTGAGTCATCCAATCTTAAAAGGAAGTTCTGAAGTACTTAATTTCTGTAACTACAAAGAAGTCAAACATCTTGAAATATTGTAAATTAACAGAAACAAAATTAATGCTATAAGTAGCATCAGTTGAGCGTGGAGTGACAGGTGAGCCGTCCAATTCCACGCAGATGTCACTCCTGATGATCGTCTCACTTTAAGCGGGACAGTTGGTTTTTCACTGAACTCATAAACTTTTTGAAATAGAGCCAGCAACAACAATCAAATTTTTAAACCCTTGCACAAAAAATCTTTCTCAAAATTTTATAGTTCAAAACAATTGAAAACATTTATATGTATAGAAAAAGTTTGTAGTTTTTAGGGGCGCCTAAGCCGGGCTTTACAAACTTTTACACTTAAATCAGGCCCCGGGGGAAGGGGGGGGGACACTCCCCCGAAAGTTTTCCCGAGTTTTAGGAGTTTTTTTTTTTTTTTTTGTTTGTTTGTTTGATGAAAGTTTTAAACACGCAGTTTTGTTAGATCCATGGGCGCCCATATGTAAAATTTTAAGGGAAGGCTCAGACATTTCTCCCATGGTTTAGCATGATATTTTCCCCATGGAAACCGATTTCAGTACAGATTACAGTTATTAAAATTTTAAATTTTAAGAACTTATTCATTAATGGCTGGAGAAGAAGTGCTTTTACATTTTTACAAAGAAGAAAGTACTAAAAGCAAGAACGTTCCAATTTCTAAGGAAGGGCTTGAGCCTCCACTTGCCCCCTATATGGGCGCCCATGGTTAGATCTTTGGTATGTTGATGGGAGGAAAGGTTCGGTGGCTCTTTCATAACCTTTCAAGCGTTCAAAACACTCAGACATGACCTTTTCAAAATTGTAGTTATTAAAACGCAGTTTTAGAAGAGACTCTTAAAGATAAGGAGAAGGTGTTTTTTTTTCGGGGGCGGAGGGGAGGAGAGGGTACGGTAGAGACGCTCTACTGAAAGTTCTTCGAAATTGAAATCACACAGCCTCAAAAGATGGGTCACATACAGACAGATACTCACACAGAGATATTTTCCGGATTTCCGGAAATAGTCAAGATGGGTTCAGCAGGCCCGTGCTGGGTCTCAGAAGAGGGCGGTGGAAAGACTAGTCGGGGGGCGCCAGTATTTTCAGGTGCATGTTCATATATCTTGGGGGGGGGACACTTTTTTTCAGAAGAAAGATATAGTTTCTGGCAAAGTTCTTTCAATTTTTTTATTCAACACCAAAAAATGTAATTTTGTTTACTTCTTCAAGCTTTTTGGGTTGATCTTAAGAGGGGGAATGGTATCATGAGAGTGATAAGGGGCCATTCATTAATTACGTAAGGGTCCCGAGGGGGAGGAGGGGGTTGGAAAAATCTCTATATACCCTTACTTTTGGGGGGGGGGGTCGAAAATATTCTTACGTAATATTTTCCAAGTCGACATTTTATATTAGAAATCGTACGGTCTAGTGGTTTCACAGGGACTATATTTCATTTGCGTCTGGAAGGTAAAAAACGTATTAAGATGAGATAATTTTTTACTTTGTTTTACGAAGAATGATTAGTGTAAAATGTAATAAAAGAATCGCTCTTAATTGGTATCGCATCATATACAAAAAATGTCGAAAAAACATTCAGTCTCGATTCCAACGTTTTAGCAAATATTTGTTTACACGAAAAGGTTTAATTTCTTATAGTGAATTTAATAAGAATTCCAGTGATGTGTCCAGTGATAAGAACTCCAATTATTTTATTATTTTGGAAAACGAAATGGAAACTTACGTAAGAATAGGGGGGGGGGGGGAGTTGAAAAATCTTACGTACCGTTACTTGGGGGGAGGGGGGTCAAAAATTGCCAAAATCATCCTTTACGTAGTTAATGAATGGTCCCTAAAGAGCTCTCCTATAGGTTGGGTATAGAATATCCCCAAACTTGAGGGGTCCGGGGGTTTGTCCCCCGGAGGAAAATTTGAAAAATAAATATAAAATTCTGCATTTTGAAGTCATATAAGGGGTAATTGAAACTACAAAAATAATGGGGGGAAAATATGCAAACAAATCTTTTCTGAAGTTATATACTCTTTTGCAAATTAAGATAGTACAAATTAAAAATTGTTTTGGTTCGAAAAATCAATGTTAGCAGCCGAAAGAGAGAAAGAACGAGGGAGGAGAAAGGTTAATGCAATATTACTTGCTCACATCGGCTTTCGGTACAATTAGTTTTTGCTTTTTTATCACTCATCCAAATCCAACCCACCGACAAATACAACAATAAATTAAATATCGAATGATCGATAGCAAATAATGCTTTAAAATGGTGCACAGATTTAGAAAATAGGAAATTGGTAACCAGATAGTAACATAATGATAATGCCTATTTGGACCATTCATAATTTAAACACTTCGTAAGACATAAATTGAAACACTTTGCTCAAGAGCTTCAAAGACTTATCTAATAATTTTGAAGGACTCAAGAGCAATTAAAAATAATTTGAGGACTTGATTTGCGCTTTCCAGTCTCTGATATTTTAGTACTTAGTTGTATAATTTAAGTTTTACAAACTTGTAAGAAATAGCTATTTTAAAATTAAATAAAAGAATAAGTATTACAAGCTCATTGCACCATTTTTTTTAATAACATTTAGTTAGGCTAGAAAATTAAAAGGAATAGAGATTATGTATTTTTTCCCTAGCTAACTGAACAGATTGACAACATGCGGAAGTGATGTAAAAAAAAAAGCAAGCAATACACAAGTAGGACTAAAAAATTAAATCTTTAAAACCTCCGACTGAGTGGCAAATGCAGACTCAAGAGGGAAAATTGAAAATCCTTTAAAAAGCCTTGTACTATTAAAAATCAATTACAAGTATTTTATTTGTTAACAATTCGAAATTGGCAACGGATAAAAATGTCAAATCATTGCTTTTTTTTTTTTCTTGTCGGCCAACAATAAATTCGTTTAACGATCGCGTGAATAAAGGCGTATTTAAAATCAGCTTTAGAAAGCGTTATAATTCGAATTCTATATACATAACATGGAAGTTCCAAACACATTCTATCAGACGCAGAAAAATATACTCGTTATTTTGGTACTAAATTTTTAAATATTTTTTCACTGCAAAAATCGCGAAAAACTTTGAGGTTTTTAATTAATGTATTTGTTAATTAATGTCATCCGAAGACTCAATCTAGCTAAAAAGTGTCTCGATCAACTCTCCTTTCGAACAATTTTTTTTCCCAAAATCGGTCAACCCGTTTAGCCGCTGGAGTGCCGCAGTCAGATACACAGACACATACACACATACACATTACACACTCACCGTCAAACTTATAAGCCCCTTCCTTTGTGTGTCGGGGGTTAAAAAGAATTTCTAAACTACTTTACTCGCCCATTGAGTTTGAAATAAATAGCAAGATACGAAACGCGTGCCTCACAAAATATTTTTCTCAAGTAATATGTAACAGAAACGTGAAAACATGATTTTTACATTTTTAATGCAGGAAGTAGCAGATGAATTTAACATATTTTCTCATTCCTCCCCGCTCCCCCTCCCATTTGATAGAAACTTTAAAATTTAAAGTCTGTAGCCAAACTTTTCCGAATTTTCAAGGTTTTCAACCATTTTGAAATTGAATTTATCTTTTCTACTTTTCCATTTTTAGGAACTAATCATGCAATTTTTCGGGAGCTGGAAACTCGCTACATTTTTATAAACAGGATAATATGCAACGTAATCACAATATAATAAGTGACCGCAAATTGAAAACGTATTTGAAAAATAACTTTTTAAATACCGAGACTTCGAATCTGGACTACACAACAACATAAGTCTACCATTTAAAACATGAAAAATAATAATAAGAAGAAGAAGAAGAAGAAAAAGAAGAATAAAAATAACGAAACTAAGAAAGATATTAATATCAGCTAATTGCATAATAAAAAAATCAATGAACTGGGAAATAATGGCCATAGGTAAAATATTGTGTTATTACAAAGATTACTTTCACAAACTTAAACTTCGCAAAAATAAAGTTTGTATTCTACCAAAACACTATCAGTAACAAAACCGAAACCATTCATGAATCAAACTGTGATTACGTTTAACGTTTCATTTACGAGCTGGTTTCACAAATTCATTCTAAAATTTTCTTATAATGACTTTTTAACATTGAGATTTCGAATCTGGTGTGTCAATTTAAGCTAGGCTTGCCAGATTTCTGAAATGTTCAAACTGGGGCACCGGAATGACTCTCCCCCCCCCCCCCTGCATTGCTAGTATTAAAAGTGTTACACACCCCTGACTGACTTTTGGACTGTTTTATAGGGAAGTATATTATCGAAGCTATGAATAAATGGTTACTAATTATGAACCTAAAACAGGGGTAATAAAAAATGACATAAGCGGATAAAATTTGAACATTTCCCTTCCGAGATGTGAATATTTATAATTTATTTCAATTAGAAAAAACATTTTGAATGAGGAATAAAAAATTGAACAGTATTTAGAGATACTTTTCATTTTATAAGTCTTTTAGAGACCTTTTTGGTCATTTGTAAACAAATGAATTTTTTTCCGGGTCTGAAGCAAACCGGCCGGGACACCGGGATTTTGTTTTAAAACCGGGACGTCTGGCAAACCTAATTAAAGCTGAACTATACAATAACGCAGGTAAACAATTTAAAACATGAAAAAAAAATATATATATATATATACATATATATATTAATAAATACATAAATAAACAATTAGGAAAAACTTAGAAAGATATTAATATTAGCTAATTGCATAACAAACTAGTATGTTGTGGCCATCACGAAACTTTCTTCTATATATATATATTTTTTTTTCTGATCCCTCCCCATACTTGACGAGGAAGCAATATTCCCAACAAAAACAAAATTACACATGCAAAAACTTGACTACCATCCCAATGTCTGAATTATTTTAAAAGCAAAGCAAAGAGCGAAAATTGAAAGTTATTTTAAAAGCCTTGCTTGAATTAATTACAAATATTTTATTTGTTAACAAACATAAGATGGCAACAGTTAAAAATTTTAAATCATTGAGATAATATTTCCGATCATTTCCATACAATTAAAATCACGAGAAATACGCAGACGACAATCTATTACGATTTATCTTTCTTATTGTTGCATTAATAAAAATATTTTTATTCGCAAAAAAAAAAAATCAACACCTCTTGGAGCGATCGGCGTCAAAATTGAACCAATGCCTGTTTACGTATGGATTCACATATATTCCAAATTTCAACCAGAACGCAGCATTACTTCTTGAGATAGGGCACTCACAATGGAAAAAAAGAACGGGCGATTGCGCTACCCCCTTTTTAGCTGTTGACACCAAAATAAAATCAGCTCTTATACCCACTAAGGACTACTTGCCGATAAATTTTTCTTTCATTCTGTTCATTATTTCTTGAGATACAGCAGTCACAATCGACGACAAAAAACGTTCTATAGCTCAACCCCCGTTTGAGTTATTGACACCAAAATTGAATCAGCACCTGTTCCTGTTAATGACAACATATGGACCAAATTTTGTCTGATTCCGCCAGTTACTTCCTGAGGAATAGCAAGCACGCGTAACTCAAAAAACGTCCCATTGCTCCACCCCCCTTGGAGGAATTCGCGCCAAAAACCAATGGGCACAAGTTCACATAGGGGCACATATGTGTACCAAATTTCGTTCGATTTCATGCGGTAGTTTTTGCTGTAGAGCGGCCACAAAAGACTGGTCACACACAGACGTGACACACACACATACACACACACATACATACACACACATACACACACACACACAGACAGACATTTTCCAAAAATAGTCGAAATGGACTCAGCACACCTCAAAACGTTCGAATCCGTCAAAATTCGAAATTCGAAAATTTGCACGAATCCAATACTTTCTTCTATGTATTAGATATAGAAGAAAGTAAAAATCGACAAAATGGGGGAAAATGACCATAAGTAAAATGATGTGTTATTTTACTATTAGATTACAAAACCTCAGAAATGATGGGTTCCTGTTGGTGAATATTTTACGGTGCCCCTTCCCCTCACACAGAATAGAGAGAAAAGTACCGAATATTTTCATATAAATTTTTAGATAATTGAACTTGAACATGCAATCCAAAATTTATGTGCCCGATGAAAGTCAGGAATTTAATCTAATTGATTAAATTGATCAATTTTCTTTCTAAAAACCATTTTTAAAAAATAACAAAATTAAAAAATTAACTAATTGATTGTATTGCAACAAAAACTAAGTTTATGGCACCCTCTCGTAGCTCGGCATCCGGAGCGATCCCCCTCTTTGATTGGCCCTGCTCAGGACCGTCCTAAGAAATGACGACTTCTGGGGCGACCATTTTCTGGCGCCCCCTTCCCTCACACAGAGAGGTGGGAAAAGTACCGAACATTTGCATATTTATTATTAGATAATTGAACATGCTATCCGAAGCCTATGAATTTAACATAACAAAAAATCGACAAAATGGGGGAAAATGACCATAAGTAAAATGATGTGTTATTTTACTATTAGATTACAAAACCTCAGAAATGATGGGTTCCTGTTGGTGAATATTTTACGGTGCCCCTTCCCCTCACACAGAATGGAGAGAAAAGTACCGAATATTTTTATATAAATTTTTAGATAATTGAACTTGAACATGCAATCCAAAATTTATGTGTACAATGAAAGTCAGGAATTTAACCTAATTGATTAAATTGATCAATTTTCTTTCTAAAAACCATTTTTAAAAAATAACGAAATTAAAAAATTAACTAATTGATTGTAATGCAGCAAAAACTAAGTTTATGGCACCCTCTCATAGCTCGGCATCCGGAGCGATCCCCCTCTTTGGTTGGCCCTGCTCAGGACCGTCCTAAGAAATGACGACTTCTGGGGCGACCATTTTCTGGCGCCCCCTTCCCTCACACAGAGAGGTGGGAAAAGTACCGAACATTTGCATATTTATTATTAGACTAGCATTCCCGTACTCGGCATTGCTCGGGTAATGGAATTAGCAAGGGTTAACAGTGTTTGGGGCACCTAGTTTCGAAAATCCCCTGTAATAATTACTTATTACCTATATTTTTTTTCTAATTTTGGAAGGATCCCGGGGCCCCTGGACTTCTTATGTATATGCCCTTGTACTTAACCGATCTTTAACTGTTATTAACAACCCTTTTAAAGTATTGATTATCTTTGCAAACGCAGGCCATCCACATTTTATTGTTATACCTATGTTTAAGCAAGAACTTCTTTGTATAACACATTCTTAGGTTGGTTTTTTTTTTCTGGTGCTAAAATTATTGAGCTGCTTGATGAACAGACTTTGGAGCAAGCTACATAAAATTGACCGTGTGAAAAAAAAAAGTCTTCTTTAAATTGATCCCTGCTACTTTTAATGTCTGTCCTTGTGACTTATTAACGGTTATTGCAAAACAAACTTTTACAGGAAACTGCACTCTTCTAAATTCAAAAGGATAGTCCGCCTATGATGATGTTCTTAAAAACTTCGTTTCTAGTTTTGAAAAAATGAAAGCAAAAGACAGAAACATTATTATTTGACTTGAGAAAAGCCTCGAAGAATCACGTGAGAAATAAAAACAATATCAAATTTAAAATTCGCTATCGACCAAAAGTTGAGATGAAGTACTGAATAATGATTTGAATGGAGGAAAGCCTCTTAAAATAAGGGATTTAAATTTCAATGACAGGTTTCAATTTCACAGAAATTAACGGGTTTTAATTAATATCTCCCGAACTAATTGGTATTTCGAAAAATCCTTTCTTAGTGGATACTTTCGTAATCATGTGGATATGCCTGCCAAATTTCAAGTCTGAGGCTTCAGCCGTATTGGCTGTGCGTTGATATATATATGTATATATGTATATATATATATATATATATATGTTATCTCAGGACATTGATTTTTATATATTAAGATAATTGAACATGCTATCCGAAGCCTATGTGTACCATAAGAGCCATGAAAAATGTAATATATTAGCTTCTAAAAAGCCTCTTTTTTATATAAGAAAATGTTTTAAAAAATAAATAAATTGTAATGCAGCAAAAGCTTAGTCTTAGCGCCCCCCCCCCTCTCTCTTATATTGGCACCCAGAGCGATCGCCCCTCTTCGGACTGCCCCGAAGGCCGGAACCCTTTGCGAATATTTTCTAGCGCGGGGGGCACCTCCCTCCCTCTACTTTTTCGCAGAGAATAATAGAAAAGTTCTGAGCAGTTTTACATAATTTAAAATGTAATCTATTATCTAAATGAAATCTATGTGCACCATTAAGACAGGAATTAAATCTAATATATTTCAATTCTTCAAACATTTCTTTAAAAAGATTAAAATTTAAAAAAGAATAATTAATTGGAATGCAAAAAAGGTTTAATTTATGGCGCCCTCTCAGATCTCTGCGCGTGGTGCGTCACCCTCTCTTCGGTCGACCCGTAGCACCAGGTGCACCAGGGCGCCGTAATGTGTGAAGGCGGCATTATTATAGCTAATGCACCGCTACTTAGAAAACGTTTCAAACTCAGTGGTCAGTGCTTTGCTTTTTTCCCTCCTTGACTTCATACAGTGCTTCATATCAAGTCTTAGAACATTTAAATAGAAGCCATCTGGTTACCCAAGGGAACTTCATCACTGTCCACTGTCCAGAAAGCAGGGATGGGGGTCAACAGTGATAAATGGCAGAGGGTAATTTACTGTTTAGAACTTGCCGATCCCCCGGAACTGATTTACGGCGGGGCATTCGGGGCCCAGGCCCGTGGCACCAAAGGAAAGGGGGCACCAAATTTCTTTCATCGTTTTTTTTTCTTTGAGCAAAAAGACAGAAAAAAAAAAAAAAAACTCCAAAACAGTTTTATGATTTACAATGAAGAAGTCATATTAGACTCTAAGCAAAGTTTCAAGGTTTCCTGTTTTTAAAATCAGCAATAATTTGATTACAAAACTAAAGTTCAGAATGTCAGCTTATGATGGCATATTAAAGAAATTTTCTTGCTTGTATGAATGGGACAAGCAAAATATTCGAGAAAGTGCAAAAGATCTTCAAAAATCTTACTCCTGTGATTTGGAGGAATCTTTTCCTGATGAATTTATTCATGTTAGTTCAATCATCGGAAAAGAAAGTTCAATCACCAAAAAGGTTTAAAAAATCCCTAAACTTGGTAAATGGGTACTTTTGCCAACGTAGATACAGCCCTGAAATTGTTTTTGACTTTGCCAATCTCCAATTGTAGTGGAGAACGATCATTTTCGCTATTGAAAATGATCGTACGCAAAGGAACTAAGTGTCCTTTGAGTACTCTCATTTCTGATAGTAAATTATTTTCATTAGCTCTATTATCAATAGAAAGAAGTTTGACCTGAAAACTTGGTTAGAAGAACATTATAGATGAATTTACTACAAGAAAGCAAAGGAGAAAACAAAGAAACGCAGAAAGTACATGATGATTTACCTTAACCATCATAGTTTCTCCATCTGTGACTGTAAAAAATTCCGAAGGAGGAGTCCGAAAATTGTTGAGCTTTATTTTCTTCCAATTTTGTAAAAATGTTCCAAAAATCAAACTTAGTTTTATACTCTAATATATTTTTTTTCGATGCCCTCTTGCAGTCAAACATTACAATTTTTTCCATTTGCTAGAATAGTTTTAGCCAATTGGGGTCCCCAAATAGCAGGGGATTTGCTACGGCCTAGTAGACCTTCTCAGTAAACAGGCCCTAAGTAGAGAGAAGAAGGCCCACGGCCCAACTTCCATGTCGAAATCCAAACCTTGGCTAGGCACGATTTCCTAGGCCCCTGCCATGAAGAGAAGTGAAAATCAGTGAAAAAGAAAAAAGTCCTGGCCGTTTCGGAGCCCGGAAAAAAGGCAGCCAATTGGTGTTTTTTGGTGGATCTGGTTTGGGGAAAGGGGGGGGGGGCGTCAGAGTTGGATACGGCCCGAAAATTTTTGAGCTTTATTTTCAATTTTATTAAATTTTACAGTAAATCAAATTTAGTTTTCAAATGCTTATATTAGTTCTAGGGCACCCTAGAGCACCAGAACTTTGACCAAGGGCCCCCAATTAAGAAATAGGGGACCCTAGGCCTAACAATTTTTGGGGTAGGATCTGGGATGAGGGACACAGTTATCATCAGTATGCCCCAGTTTCGTACTCGTTACACATTACTAAGAGAAATCTCACAAATAGCAAAGATTTATGCTCGCGGAAATTTGTCAAGGACCCGATTAACGAGTGAGAGGGGCCCAAACTTAGCAAATATCATCAATTTATAGTGATTGTCAAAATTTCATGCATGGGGGGGGGGGGGAGGCAAGAAGTTTTCAGTAACGCAATTTTTCTTGCGCCTCTGATTGTCAAAATAAAATATAACAAATTCTAACGAATAAGTTTTTATTTTAAAACCTGGTACTACTTCTGGGCATTTTTTTAAAAGCGGAATGTTTAGCTCGAATAAGTTGCTGCTAAACCTCTATTGTTCATCAAAAACGTAGTAGATTATGCACCTGTAACCAAGTAAACTTACTGAATCTCTTATACACGAAATATAATGTACATAAAAATTTTCTATCTACATTGATCTGTTACATCTACATTTGATTTGCCACAAGACAATAGCCGCGAAAGGCTATTGTTTATTTTTTTTATTTACCAGCGTAATATAAATTTTCTTAATTCTGATACAGTGAAAATCTCGCCGAACTTACAACCCTTAAGCATGAACACCCTCATTATAGATAGTTTTTTTTTTTTTTTTTCAATAACCCCATCAACATTTTCTATGGTTAATCCATTGAATCTCCCTTTATTACAGTGTGGAAGCTTACTTATCCTGAACATAGCTTTTCTTGTAAAAAGCTCTTTTTAAAATATTTTTGCAAATCTCTGTGGTTTCTCTTTGAAAAAAGAAAGAAAAGAAAAAGACACAAAGGAAAGAAACCAGAGATAACACATCAGCTCCTGGAACCTGAGCTCTGATTCCAAGAAAAGCAGCTGTAAGCAGGACTGCAGCTTTATAAAGGTCCTGGGTGTTATTAGTGGGCATTTCTTGGCATGGCTAATAATGAGAGAACAAGTCACTTTGCCGAAATTTTTTATTTCCCCAGAGTAAATAAACAGCCCTCCAATCCTGCCGCCGTTGTGATCTTTTTTTCGGAGTTCACAATAGAGGTTGAATAGGCGACTCTGGTGGTTGTTGTCTAAAAGAAAGCAAGGGCGGGCTGAACACATGTATTTGCGGAAATGCGCGGAAGGGCACCCTTAGAGACTTGCCGAAATTCGAAATTCGAAGCGGTTTTTTTTTTGGATGAACATTTCATGAGAAAATTTCCTCTGGTCCACTTATTATTTACATCCTTTTTCTATAGGAGTTTATGGTTAGACGTCTGCAAACCATTTCTTTTCTTTTTATCATTTCCGCACCTCTTTTTCCAGAATGAAAGGTGGTGGTTTTAAGAAGAGAGGTTTCACTAACCAATTCCTGGTCCTCTTCAGTTTTTATACGTGCATGGTAACCAAACTTTAAAGTGGAGTTCTTGTATAAAGCTGGTTTTTGAGTTGATATTTTATATTAGCATTGAAGTGTTTTTTTTTTTTTTTTTTTGCTTTAAAAATGAAGCATCAAAGCACAACGATATTGAAATACTTTTCTAAGAAGCAAGAAGTTTCTAATGAGAAAGGTAAGAAAAGCAAGAATTCGTTTTATATATCATTCATTTCTGCTGCATGCATATTATTTGTAACAAGATATTATTTTTTTTACCGATATTAACTTAATTAGCTATCATACGGGAGTAGATATAGTTTTGGGGAGGGTCATGAAAAAGTCAAGAGTGTCCTCTCCCCCATATAATGTTTTGTTAAACAATTTTTGTGAGGTTCCTTTAAAATGTTTTAAAAGAAGCCTTAAAGACGATTAATCTACTTTAAAGCACATATTTCTTATGTTCTAATTTACTTCAAATGTGGTTGTAAAATATATTTTTTAGCATTTTAAGCCACTTAAATCTTAAATAATTGCACCAAAATGGTATAATAATGCTCTGTATTACTTTGAAAGATTGTAATTAAAACAAGAGGGTGTGTTAAAACAGAAAAATCAAATTTTTCTATCAAAGAAGTATTAATGAAAGAATCGTGAATTGTGACATTTTGTACCTTTGAATTCGAAATTTGTGAGTTTTATGCATTTTTTTGCACTGACCTCAGACTACAATATTGCCCTCGTAACAAAATCAAATCGACTTTATTGAAATATATGATTAATGTGTGTTTTTCATTTTTTAGTTTTTACTTATGTTCTGAAGAAGTAACTTAAAATTTAGTTAATGTATAGTTAAAATGTTTTCATCTCTTCGGGAGGGAAGCTGTCCCCCCCCCCCCCAATCCGCTACAGTTAACAATAATGGTATAAATGCTTCAGAAATATTTTACTGAGTAATGATCCACACATCTTTTTTTTCTTGCTCTAAAATGAAAAGTAAACATAAATACATTTTAGTTAATGTATTAATTGTTAATCAACATTATTAGTAATACTTAAAATTGTAGTCAGAATCTAAAACTATAAGCTTTAAAATGAGGGGTAAGTTATGAAATTTGATAAAGTAATAAGAAAGATTTTGTTTGGTGACAGAAATGCAGGCTAGAGAAATAATACATGAGATTATGTATAAAATATATGTGTGAGGGGGCCCCAACACTTCTAATGCCTATGGGTCCCGAAAGCCGTAATCCGGCCCTGCGTAGCTCGGGAAGAAACTTCTGAGGATATTCGGAAAATTCAAATAATGAATGTGCGAAAGCGCGAATCTAAAAGATCCGATAAAATATATGTATTATTTAAATCTAAAACCTATTATCTTTAAGCTTAGTTCTCACTAAACAGTACGAAATAAAATAAGCATATGGTTTCTTGGTTACGACACACAGCAATTGCACTGAATCTTAAAATCTTCATATTAAGGTAATTTCTAAGCAATCAAAAAAAAAAAAATAAATAAAAATAAAAATAAAATAAATAAATAAATAAATAAATAAAATAAAATAAAATTAAATTAAATTAAAATTTTTTAGCGAAAACAAATAGGTGCAGCAAAAGCTATTCGTACAAAGCAGTACACAGCCGCGCAAGACTGTAACTAGCAGAGCCGTGTCCAAGGGAGGGTTTTAGGGGTTAAACCCCTCCCATTGGAAAAAAAATCAATGAATCATTAAACGATTTTCCGAAACGTATTTTAAGTTTTAATTAATTTTAGAGTTAAACTCTGATACAGTATCAGGGGCGTAGCTAAGGGGGCGGTTTTGGGGACAAAACCCCCCCCCGAAAAGTTAGTCTCAAGAAAAAAGAGAAAAAGAAGAGAGAAGAGAAAGAAAAAAAAAAGAAGAAAAGGAAAAAATTCCAAGCGATTATACATATATATATATATATATATATTAAATATATATATAGTATATATATGTATCTTATATTATATATATATATATATATATATATATATATATATATATATATATATATATATATATATATATATATATATATATATAAAAGAAGTAACCCCCCCCCCCCCGAAAGTCGGGTCTAGCTACGCCACTGTACAGTATTCACCCTCTTTAATATTTCCCAACTTAAAACAATTAATATTTTCCTCAATTGTAGGATTCCCAAGCACCTTCGTATCTAAGTGCTTGAAAAAATGGAATGGTTGGAGAGTCCGGGAATGCTGTAAGAATGCAGGGGAAAATTATTTAAAAGAATATTAGACAATGACGTAGCCCCCTCCCCCCCCCAAAAAAAAAAAAACTTTGGGGTAGGGAAAATGGTTACTTTGCTTACTGTTTTTTTATGGTACGCCTTTAGTGTTGGATGAATTAGCCGTTTCACACAGTAGAAAAATGTTTCTATGCGAAACAGCATTTTTTTAAATAAAATTTTTATTTTCATTCAATTCCTGTTCAATGTTATTTGATAGAAAAACAAAAGAAAAAAAAAAAGAAGGAAAATGAGGTGGCATAAAAGAAATATGTGTGCTCTTACAAAATGTTCAACTGTACAAATAAGATTTCATAAAAAACGCAAAGCGTATAAAAAAAAAAAACCTAGTTATCGAACTAAAATGAACTATTCAACACGCGTAGTTAGTTTTCCTTTGACAACGTAAGTTACAAAGGGAAAAGGTTTCAACCCCTCCCTTTATGAAATCCTGAACACGGGTCTGGTAACTAGAATTTTGTTTCGGGAGGGGTTTTTCAAAACAAATTTATTGTGAAATCTATCTTATATAATTAAAAACTGAGCGCATGTATCTATGTATGTATGTCCTAGCTTTTTCTCCTGAATGACAGTGAACTGACCATCGAACCAGGTATCGATGGATTCGTCATCTTCCCTTCTTCATGTTTGGCTATTTAACGTAATCTTCCGATAATAATTAGCGGAGATCAAAAACTTAATTATGATGCTTGGATTTCGACATAAAATCCCTATTTTTCGAAGGCTTTCCTCTGTTCAAAATTATTATTCAGTGTTTCATCTCCACTTTCTGCAAAAATGCTTTTATTAAAATTTATAGCGGTGAAGAAAATCATTGAGACGAAAGATCTGTAGCCATTTTTTTTCCTCGAATATGAAGAAGTAAAATTCTTGATTTTGTTTTAAGGCTTTTCCCGTAATTGGGGGGATTTAAAATGTTTACTTTCTGGTTATTTTTCCAAAATCTGCCGCAAAATATTACTGATTTTTTACTTTCTTCTATATCTAATATATAGAAGGAAGTATTGGATTCGTGCAAATTTTCGAATTTCGAACTTTGACGGATTCGAACGTTTTGAGGTGTGCTGAGTCCATTTCGACTATTTTTGGAAAATGTCTGTCTGTCTGTGTGTGTGTATGTATGTGTGTGTGTATGTATATATGTGTGTGTGTGTGTCACGTTTGTGTGTGACCAGTTTTTTGTGGCCGCTCTACAGCAAAAACTATCGCATGAAATTGAACGAAATTTGGTACACATATGTGACCCTATGTGAACTTGTGCCCATTGGTTTTTGGCGCGAATTCCTCCAAGGGGGGTGGAGCAATGGGACGTTTTTTGAGTTACGCGTGATTGCTATTCCTCAGGAAGTAACTGGCGGAATCAAACAAAATTTGGTCCATATGTTGCCCCTAAATGGAGCAGGTGCTGATTCAATTTTGGTGTCAATAGCTCAAACGGGGGTTGAGTTATAGAACGTTTTTTGTCGTGAATTGTGACTGCTGTATCTCAAGAAATAACGAACGGAATCAAAAAAATTTTTTTTGACAAGTAGCCCTTAGTGGGTATAAGAGCTGATTTTATTTTGGTGTCAACAGCTAAAAAGGGGGTAGCGCAATCGCCCGTTCTTTTTTTCCATTGTGAGTGCCCTATCTCAAGAAGTAATGCTACGTTCTGTTTGAAATTTGGAATATATGTGAATCCATACGTAAACAGGCTTTGGTTCAATTTTGACTCCAATCGCTCCAAGAGGTGTTGATTTTTTTTTTTTTTTTTTTTTTTTTTTTTGCGAATAAAAATAGTTTTATTAATGCAACAATAAGAAAGATAAATCGTAATAGATTGTCGTCTGCGTATTTCTCGTGATTTTAATTGTATGGAAATGATCGGAAATATTATCTCAATGAATTAAAGTTTTAACTGTTGCCATCTTATGTTTTTTAATAAATAAAATATTTGTAATTAATTCAAGTAAGGCTTTTAAAGTAACTTTCAATTTTCGCTCTTTGCTTTGCTTTTACAATAATTCAGACATTGGGATGGTCGTCAAGTTTTTGCATGTGTCATTTTGTTTTTGTTAGGAATATTGCTTCCTCGTCAAGCATGGGGAGGGATCAGAAAAAGGAAAAATATAGAAGAAAGTTTCGTGATGGCCACAACATACTAGTTTTTCTTTGTTCAAGCCTGAAGGTTGAACGGACGTCACTTGACATAACTTATTTTCGAGGTATACCGTGCAAAGCTAGTACTGCGACGCAGCTAGTATTTAATTTTAAAATCTGAAAGAAAACGCCGTATTACAAGAAGTGATATTCTCAATAACTACAATAAATATTAGCAGTGCAAATACAGCGCCAAGTTTGTACTAATTTGCAATGACGCTTTCATTTTCAAATAAAATTATAAAAAAATAATAATAATAACGATATGAATAATCAAAATTTTTCCACTAAAAAGCATGAAGAACTGCTTTTTACGGAATAGTATGGAAAAGTTTCGGAGGAGTTTGAACCCTAAAAACCCACCCCCTGCACAGACCCGTGTTCAAGTTTTCATAAAGGGAGGGGTTTTAATCCTTCACAACCTTTAGTTTTACTACAAATTACCGATCCCAGTATGGCGTTTATGCACCTGTAAGTACTGCTGTACCCCCCCCCCCCCCCTTCCCAGGGGCAGACTGGCTATGTGGGCATTTGGGCAAATGCCAGAAGGGCCGGTTCCATCGAGGGCCGCCGAAAAGGGATCAGAGCCTTAGACCATGCAGGAGCGAAATTATCGGGCCACGGCCCCAAAGGGATACCGATACCTCGGGGAAAGGTTTTTAGAGCATTGTGGTGTACCGTAAAACTTTTCATTGGGGCCGGGATCAGGGCCGACGAGAATCCACGTTAGCCTATTTGGAACCAAAGGGCCGCAGAGCGCGGCTCCTTGTCAGTCTGATCACCGGGCCCCCTCCCACAGAAAACTTATGCCACTCCATTTTCAGTCCGAGCCCTTTCAAGTGCCCTGTCCAGGCCCGGACTGGACAGGTCGGCTAGTCGGCGATCGCCGAGGGCCCCCGAGCTAGGGAGGGCCCCCAAATGAAGCGGGGGGGGGGGGGGAAATTGTAGCAAAAAATGATTTTACAATTCTTTGATTTCCTTGTAACTATTTCGATCTGTTTCCTTATACTTCTTACCAGGATCAGGACCTGATTACTGAATAGGCCAACTAGGCTGTGGTCTAGGGCCCTTGCTTTTTAGGGGTCCCAAAATGCCTACCGTTGTTTTAGTTATTGACTAAAAGCGTAAGATTTGACTGCATAGTGGCATCAAAAAATCTTTGCTTAAGAACTTTCCTACATCTTAATCATGCCCTGTTCAGGATGCTTTAGATCACTCTCTTACTAGTTTTATACAAATAGCACAATGGGCCTAATTAAAGCCAGGTAGGGCCCCGTGGCAAACATGAACTTAAGGGGCCCCTAGGGTTTTTATCTCTCTGAATTTGGCCCGTAAACAAGACCGGATTACCAAATAGGCAATCGCCTATGGGTCCCGAGAGAAATTTTCAGCCTCCCTGCAAAAAATTATCATGGCCTCTACCCGCTCAGTGAATTACGCCTTTTCTAGCGGCGTAACTACGTACCACACAACTCAGCAACGCGGGAGGTGCCCGAAAAATTTTGTGTGAGCTCTATTTTCATCTAATTTTATTAAATTTTTCAGTCAATCAAACTTAGTTTGAAAAGCTTATATTGGTTCTGGTGTACCAAAACTTTGCACTTTTTTCCAATGTAAGTAGAGATCAGGGGCGGATCTAGAGGGGGGGCCAAGGGGGCCATGGCCCCTCCCAAAGCCTTGTGATTGTAGGAATATTTTTAAGAAAAAAAAATATTATGAAAAGATAACAAAATTTAACACATGCGTTTTACTGAAAAAGAAGTATAGGCCTTAATTGGGAGATAAATTATATTCCTATCCTCAAAACAAAACTTTTATTTCCAAAATTTTTCTCCATCTTTTACATCATTTCTTGATTCCAACTACAGACACTTGGGCAATCTCTAAATGGGCAATCTCTAAATGCTGCTGTTCTCAGAGTATACCTATTGTTCACAGGACAAAAGAGAGCCTAAATTTTCGTTTTTATGGCTTTAATTTTGAAACTAGGGAGAGAACCCCCTTTTCCCATGCCCTTTCACAAATGCCTTGATATGTAGCAAAAAATTGCATTTTAAGTCTTTTATTTGGAAAAAATGTCAACGGAAACTAGCTTATCTACACTTACTTGCTTATCTAGCTATATCTACACTTAACTTGCCTAAAAGCAACTTAAATGACATTTTTTGGGACTTCAATTACAAACGGGCTTTGATATGACCCCCTAGTTTATATCGTGATGATAGCTTTAAAAGGAGGTTTTTGGAGGAGCTCACGAATTTTTCATCCCTTTTTAAAATATGCATAAATATAGTTAAAAATCGAATTTTTCGAGCCTTAAAAACAAAATATTTCCAGGAATCAAGGAAGGATTCTAAGCATCTTCACACTTTCTTTAATGTAAGCAAACATTACTTAAAGATGCATTTTTAGGCTGGACAGCTGAAGAGCTAGAGAGGAGCACTCCTCCTGTTTTAACTTCTCAATGTATAATGACAGAATATTTTGGTTTCTAAGCTTTATTTTCAAAAAGTATTTTGGGGCCAACGCCCGAAACCTGACCTTTCTCCGTACATCATCAAAAATAGACAAACTGCGTTTTTAGTTTCCTAATTTTCAAAAATTACTCGGAAATCTAAATTTTTAAACGTTTTCGAGGGAGATTCCTAAATCCACCCAAATTGAGTTTTCAAAACTTCATTTTAATTAAATTTCTGGGGAGTTTGGAGAGTGTTCAAAAATTTCGGATGGCCCCTCCCAAAACAATCGGCTGGATCCGCCACTGGTAGAGATAGAACCCAATTAAGATATCGAAGGCCCTAGGCCGAACATTTTTTCTGAGCATCCTTGTAGTCAAACAGCACAATTTTTGCCATTTGCTATTGCAGTTTTAGCCGTTTGGGGACCCCCAAATAGCAGGGGCTCTAAGCCATGACCTAGTTGGTTTATTCGGTAATAAGGCTCCAACCTCCATGCGCGAAAACTAAATCTTAATTCGGGGAAAAAAGGCATCATAATGAGGATTGGGGGACTCAGTGTCAGCATTATGCCCTAACTTCCTGCTCGTCACATTTTAAGAAAATTCTCACTACTAGCAGAAAGGTTTTTTATGCTCGCGGAAGTTTGTTAAGGTTTATATAGGACCCGATTAACGAGTGAAAGGGACCCAAACCAGACTCGTCTTCTGGGCAGTCAGGGAATTTAGAAACATAATGTAATTATGCATTTTCGCTTGTATTTTGACGTTTTTTTTTTCACTATAAAATGCATTATATTCATATCCTTGCCCCATACAAAACTTTAAAATGACGAACCCGTCCCAACTTAGTAAAAATTTCAGCAATTTATAGCTGTCGCTAAAATTTTATTTAAAAATGAACACAACTATAATTTGGATTAATGAAAGTTAACAAATTATTTAGCTACAGTGTGGAGCCGATAAGGAGAACAAGGCAAGGCTATCCAAAGTTTTTGAGCAAGGAGCAGAAATTAGGTTTTGATGCAAAAAAGGGTGTGGGGACCTTCGGAGTGATAAAAGTTTATGAAAAAAGAGAAAGGGGATAGAAAAAATGAACCATAAACTAAAGTTTTTTCCTGTAAATTTTAAATAGAAATGGAATCTTAACATATTATTTAGAAACGTCGAAGAATTTGAATTATTAAGATAATTTAAATAAAGGCCCCCCGCCCAAATGTATGCTGCAATCAAAAACATTCAATGCATTATAGAAACCTATGGCAAGCCAAATATGGTAGCTTCATAGCGGTCGATGACATTTCTAATTTTTTTGAACTCATAATATCTTAACGAAAAACACAAAGTGGAATAAAATAAATGGGCGGCCGAAATATGTTCAAAATAGAAGCCAGGGCTGACGAAAAGCAATGTCAGCCTAGTCGGAAACCAGTGGGCCCTTAGAGGGTCCCCAGAATCAGAGCAGTAAAAGTTTTATGGTAGAAGTGGAGCTAGGCGGCCAAGCTAACACTCGGGGGCACTGATAGAAGAGTTGATCGTGAAAAACAGAAGTTGTGGGGCCAGTGCTTAATAGTGCTTCAGTAGTTGCCACTTCAAGGTTTATGTTTGAAAAAATAGGATTCCAGGTTTCCCAATGGATTCAAACGTGCAGGAGGTAATACCTGAAATCCTATTTTTTTAAATATAAACCTTGAAGTGGCCTCTGAAGCATGGGCCACAACTGGTGTGTTTACGTTACATGAAAACAAAAATGAAATGATAATACCTTCAGTTCTTTTCTTTTAATGTGTGCTTTAACCATTGCGAAATGAAATATTCTTTTTCTCCCTGTTGTTTTTATACTATATTTACTGTTGAAAAGCTACTCCAATGCATTAATTGTACCTTTTTTAGAATTTAAAAATAGTAATAAAATATATGGTTTCTTATCGATTTCAATTAGCAATTAATCCTATAAAAGTATCTAAAATTTATCAAAGTTTTTTTTTAGGAAAAAATCAGACTCTATTTTACAAGTTTTCATTCCTCCTTTTTTTTGTTGAAGTAATTTAATGCGCAGAAACATAAACTTGCTTTTAAATTCCTTTCTTATTTCAAATATTTTGTGGTACAAAAATCAAGAGGAAGGGATGGTTTGCGAAAGGCGCTCCGAAGATGGTAGTTGAATGGGACCTCCCAGAGCGCTTTTAGTTGTATACATGTAAATGATCTTTAGGGAAATGGGGGTTTAGCCGGAAGTTTAGATCTTTTGTACTCACTTATCTTTGAAATGCTTCACATGCTTTACCAACTTATATCCGTAGACTCAGAATGGGAACTAAATTACCAGAAGTTAAGATAAAATTAACCGACGAGAAAAGATATCTTTTTGTGTTATTGGTTATTTTGAAGCCTCACAATAAATCTAAAGTCACCGCAGAGTCACTTAGAAAGTAATAATAGGAAGTTTTTTTTTTCTTCTTTTCTTGTTCTAAAGTACGTCAGACATGAGGCAGCGAGTTTCTTCCGAAAAGTGTTCCTCTGAGATCAGAACCACCTCTTTCATCTTTCCCCTTTCTTGGTGCTCGTATGGGATGTATCTTAGGGATTATAGAGGTGGAGGGAGGGAATTTCTCAGTTGCGCTAAACCTCGAATGACAGATAATTTATTGACTACTTTCGGTAAATAGTACTCAGTTTTTATCCTTTGTGATCCCGTACCTTTTAAAGAATTTCCCATGATTAAGCAACTGATTTCGGCTCCCTCTCCAAGAGAAATTTATTTACTGCATTTCAGATTAAATGAACAACAACCTTTGTTAGGAACCTTGAATGCATTAAATGTTACCTGTAAGTAATGCCTCTTCTCGTTTAGAATATCATTCAAGCACTTGAACTGTATCGTGTGTGAAAGCAAAAGAACTGATAAGTTTAAGAGTTTGAGAGGATGTTCGTGTAATGTGCAGTGACTGTGATGTAGGTTTGTAATTTGTGTATATTAAATTTTTGAAAGATACCACAACAACTCTGTTAAATCGTAAGTAGATTTTTAAAATTTATTTTGCTGACCTGTTTGTTGACATGTTTTCTAAACATGAAACGTAATATCAACTGTACCTGTATGCATACAATAACTTATCTATTTTATTTTGTAAAAACTGAAATCTACCAATTACATTCAAAGAAATAAACGAATTAGTAGAAAAGTAAATTTTTAATTAATAAAAAAAATCAACGAATAAATAGAAAGTAATTAATGAAATGATAATATGAAACATAGAATAAATTAAGGCTATGAAAACTGATTGTTTTTGTCACCAAATTTGTCACCAAGATAGCGACAAAACTTGACAACCAAAAGACTGGTGATATATCGCCCAGTGTCCGCCAAATTATAACACCACGTGAGTTTACATCGAAATTAACAATGATTTCCCCCCCCCCCCCAAAGGGGCAAAAGATCCCCTTTGGAGCATCTGAATGCAACCAAAAAGGAAGGTGCACAACTAGACCCCGCTAGGAGTCTACGTACCAAATTTCAACTTTCTAGGACATTCCGTTCTTGAGTTATGCGACATACATACACACATATACTGTACATACATACACACATACGCACATACATCACTGTAAAAAAAAAATCCGGAAACGTTTCTGAGTATATCGTGCAGCTGCGGTTCATGAAAGTTTCAAAAACGTTTCTGAGTATTTCGGAATTCTCTTTCTGTAATGTCCAGAAACGTGTCTGAGTATTTCGGAATCCTTTTTCTGTAATTTCCAGAAATGTTTCTGAATATTTTGGAATCCTCTTTCTGTAATTTTCAGAAACGTTTCTGAGTATTTCGGAATCCTCTTTCCGTAATTTCCAGAAATGTTTCTGAGTGTTCTGTGCAGCTGTGGTTCATGAAAGTTTCGAAAACGTTTCCAAGTATTTCGGAATTCTCTAAACAATTTTCAAAAACGTTTCCGAGAATTTCGGAATCCTTTTTCCGTGATTTTTTCTAAAATATAATTCTTTACTATAGTATTGCATACCATATCAGTTTCAATTCTTTCATATCTAAGAGCAATAATACAAGCAATTTTAGAATCATTCGTAGATTTTTTTTTTGAATTTCTAATGACAAATATCGTGGTTAACAACATAACATATGCACAGTTATAAATTTTTGAAAATTTATGAAATAATATAGTAGTTTCATTCCTAATCACAAAATCGTCGGGGGATTGGAGGGGGGGTACTTTCTGAAAAGTGGGGATTGTTTGTTTAACAATCTTAAACTTCAGTTTTTCTCTCAATATTTTCAAAACAAAACTATCAACATAATGTAATTTTAATGCAGAACTTAAAAACATATCTTGTATCAAACTTGATAGCTTTTATCTTCGGATAAAATTTGACAGGACTTACCTACCCTTCGCGTTCCGCAATTCGTTCACCTCAAGTCAATTTCTCTGACGAACAAAGTGTACCGAAAAGTACCAACAGAGAAATTGATGAATTTAAATATGACACCAAGTCCCCCTGCTGGAACCATTCGGGTTGATTCTCCTGTTCTTGCCCTTTTCCAGTTCATCACAAATATAAATACTTAATCAAAATAGGTTACTTATTTTATTTTTACAGTGTGCTTAAAATGCATTATATATTTTATTTATTAAAACATTGAACTCTATTACATGATTATTCCATTTCATATATACGAGAATCCCCCCCCCCCCACACACCATAAGAGTGATGGTGCACCCATAAAATGCTATAAAGCGCCCCCCCCCCTTAAAAAAAGCAACCCCCTGAAAATGTCAATGGCACAGTCTGCGTGATGAACGCCCCTTGTCTTCTCCCCATATGTACATTGCATATTAATAACATAGCTTTTTTTTAAAAATGATCACTTTTAAAACAATGACATGAAATAATATTACTTTTTATTTTGGCATGTAAATGCAGCTGTTCCATTTTTGCCAATGACTCATTCCTCCTGAATGTCCTACATTAAACTAGTGTATAAACGAAGGAAATGTTATTTACGGAACAACTAAAGTCAAGGAATTTTTTATTGTTAACCACATTTAACAAAATGAATAAGCAGATGAAATAATTGCATAACTATGTTGCTTACTAATAGATAACTGGGTCATTTTCTAATGGTATAAATATTTTTAAATGAATGAATAAATTATAATTAAAAAAGATAAATAATACTGGCACATTTTTTGTGAAGCATATTACAATACTAGAAAACATTTGCATTACCATATTTTTAATGAATTAAACAATTGATTTTTTTTTTTAACCAATGTAGTATAAACCGTTTTCAAGTATTTCGGAATAACTTTTCTGTGATTGCTTTCCAAATATAAATCTGCTTTCTTTTGCGAAATTAATCAGTTTCAATTGGTTACAACAAATAGTACACTGCGCACATAGGTATGTAGGATAACTTTAAATTAATTAGATAAACCCAAAAACAGTTACAATTGGAGCTTCATCAAATGCAAATCAACAAAAATATAAATGTATATAACAACATGTTTTAAAATATTCATTAATACTTACAAGTGAACAAACGGAATAAAATCTAAGTACCTCCATTACAACTGGATAAGTAATCCAAAGGTTTTCGTTTCAGAAAGAAAAAACACGGGTGTTGAAAGTATTCACGCTTGAACATACAATATATGTCTAATCATGGTCGCACTGGAAATTGTAAATAAGCAAATCGTTATTAACTAACTTAATAGCTGCGTATATCGTCTAAAAAATCAAGGGCAGTCCAAAATGCAAAGGCGCAAAATTAGTTTCGACACATTTTACTACTCTCTAGACATGAAATAACAAGCAATCCAATGCTAAACAGTTGCTGACTGCAGCAACCATAGATAAGGAAAAAATAAGTTCTCGTTATTTCCGACTCACTGGCGCAGGTGTTGGAAGGATAAAATACGTTTCGAAGCATTGCGTCGGCACTTCCGCTTCTAGATTTTTTGAAACAACAAAAGCTTTCTGAATAATGAGGAGTTCGCTATTGGATGAAGGATTCTTACTATTTCGGAAACGTTTCCGATACATCAAGAAACGTTTCAGAAATTTGTTACAGTGTACGTACATACAGATGTCATGAGAAAACTCGTTGTAATTAACTCGGGGATCATCAAAATGGATATTTAGGGTGTCTGTACGTTCCTAGGCACATATCCACTCGTGGTAGGGTTGAAAAAAAACTCAACATTCATTTGGGGGTGATCAAAATGGAAATTAAGGCTGATTTTTGGGTGAAAATTTTTTCATTTATACAATACTTCCTTTTTTGTAAAAGGAAATAAAAACACCTGCATAGTAAAAAGTGTAATATTCGTGCAGATGATGGGGGATTCGGGGGCACTCTCCCGGAAAATTTTTGAAATTACAGCTTTAAAAACGTATTGTTGGACTATTTCTAGATAATCTCGGGCGATGTTTGCGGGAGATGTATTTGAAGAATTCCCCCAAAACGTTTTCGAAAACAGAGCTTTAAAACGCAAGTGTAAGCTATATTTGGAAACACTAGGAGAGAAAAGGTTCAGGAATTCTTTCTGCTCAAAAATTCTCAATCCAAGTTCCCAAAACGCCAATTTAGGTGCAATTGACGCTCTTTGGGAGGAGGGCGATTATTTTTGAAATTGAAGTTCTTAACAAGTTTGTTACCGATAAATCCCCCCCCCCCCTCCTCCCAAGTCAGTATCTGAAGTCAGTATCAAACACTTAGTATTCATTACAATATTTTAAATCTCGTTTACTGCATTTTAACCATTTTTCTGTTTAAACATGCTTTGGCGGTCCCTATGAAACTGTCAAGATTATTTATCTACTCGTTTTACGCTGAAACTTGTCATAAGTTTGTACTATGTACTGAATACTTTTTTTCGTTGAAAAAAAATGTTCGAAATTTATCAGATGTCTCGAAAAATTTCAGCTGCCTTCATTAGGTTAATTATAATAAAGAACCGTGGATGTTCGCAAATAATACTCAAATGTTTAATTGTTTAATTTTCAAGGGTTGCATTTTCTTTAAAATTTTGCTGAAAAAATACTTTTTGTCACTGGAATTCTACTTGGTATTTTATTACTACTATTTAAATTTTTTTAATACAGAGATCGTTTTCTTTCTTTATTTCTTCTTCTTCTTCTTCTTCTTTTTTTTTTTGTTTATCACTTAATTAAAATCGGCAGCCTCGGTTCTGCGCTTCTCCTGGCGACGGCCCTGTCTTTACGTGTTCATGTCCCCTAAAAACTATTACAGGCAGCTGTTAGGGTCTTAGAAGGTCCTGGACAGTAATGCAACAAAGTAATCTTATCGGCCGTTGAATTTACAGACACACGGTAAAACATCTTATTACTCACAGCATGAATTTGTAGATCTTTTTTTTTTTTTTAATTCGTAGCCATTACAATTGTTACAGGGATTTTCTTATAAGTTGTTTAGAAATGTACAAGATTATTATAATATTTTCAGAGATATTTAAATAGTTTTTTTAAAAAAAGAAAGAAAAAATCATGTTTTGTTTTGTTTTTTGTTCATACCATTCAAGTGAAAAATTCAAGGCGGCCCAAACAGAGGCGGCCCACCGGGCATTTGCCCGGCTGCCCGCCGGCCCCATCCGCCACTGAAAACCCTTCCGATTGGATATGAAACTATATACTACCTATGTTTTTTTATTCTGCAATTTAAACTGCGTTCTAATAAGGTAGTTGAAGTTCTATACTTTACATGCATGCAAGCCAACTATAATTTTTATTATGGCGCTCCAAAAAAAAAAAAAAAATACATGGGGACAAAAAAAAAAAAAAACAAGATGAAGCAAAAATGTGTGATATTTTTCTAATAGTTAAGGCATTGCTTTAAAATTAAAAGCGCGTGATTAAAAAAAAATCTCAGCCCCTTCCAACAATGGCTCACCCACGGAGGGAGATAAGGAGCTAAGCTCTCTCACATTTTAAGCTCCTCCCTTTCCCCACGCCACATAAGGCCTAAAAATGCAGAATTTTATGTTTTTCAAAATTTTTATAATATTCTATACTCCACTGAAACAGGGGCCCTGTATCACAATCCTCCCCCCTCCCCCTCCACTTACTAGGTAATAATTAAAAAAAAACCTTAATTCACAACAAATGATTAAAAAAAAAACGCACCTTTAAAAGATTTTGTAAAAACAGGACGACACTTCGTTCTGATAAAAGGGTAAGTCAAGCAAAACTTGAAACACACTTTTCTATAGATAAATTTAACTCTAGTTTTATTGCTTATATAGTTTTATTACTACGTATCCAAAAAGAAAAGCAGTTAGAAACGATAATTTTCTTACATTTTCGGGGGAAGGGCCCCCGGAACCCCCACATCAGGGGGCCCCTTTCCAGTACCTAGCCGACCACCCAGGACGGAGCCAGTCCGGGCCTGGCCCTGTCCTTATAGTCCCCTGTCCAACTAGGCTAACATGGCCTCTCGTCAATCCTGCGGAAACAAGGGGCCTGGCTTGGAGTCCAAGCAGTATAAATTTTACAAGTTTTATGAAGGGGGTTCGCCTCGATTTTTGGCGGCCGTGGCCCCCTTATAACACATCTTCATACACATATGTGTATGTGTGTGTTTGTATGACATATAGTGGTTTTATGATATTTTTAATGAGTGTTTTGATCTCCTCTCATTCTCTTCGCGACGCTGCTATTTTAGTAAAGGTTGTGTATGAAGGGGGAGGGGGGAGGTTGCATCCAAGAATTACCCATTGCCACTTGTTTTATTTTTCAAAGTAAATGCAGCTTACTATTTTATAAAACTAGAACCTCTTTCTAATGTCGAAAGTAAGAAAAATCTCTGGTTCAATATTTAAATCCTTTCACATCTGTGTGGCCTAGTGATCAGGGCTGTGGAGTCGGAGTCGGAGTCGGAGTCGAAGAGTCGGAGTCGGACTAATTTTGGGGTAAAGGAGTCGGAGTCGGAGTCGTTAGAAAACATGTCGACTCCGACTCCGACTCCGGGCTTCTTTTTGTCTTTCATTTTTACTGACTCTCATTGCATTTTTTAAAAACTGACTACTAGCAATTGGTTCGATTACATGTATAAAAAGTTACTAATGAAAAAAAATAACTGCTACAATGGCAATCAGCTAGCTTGAGTGCTTATCGAACTTTCTGTAGCCGTCCCCTAGTTTGCTTGCTTTTTAACTTAACTAATATATAGCAACTGTCATTAAACAGTTTTATCGCCTAACATTTTCAAGTAATCAATTTCAAATAAAAATAAAAATATAGTGTTTTGTTCGATCTCAGTTATAAAATAGTAAAAGGGACGTAACAATTTAGTAAGTCGGGGCCCGTACCTCAGGTGGAAACTTTTGAGAGTGATCGACAAATTCAAATAAGTTCTTGCGCGAAATAGTCCGGTCAATTTAGACAATTGAAATAACAAAAATTCCGGGAAAGCTAAATTTTTGTAGAGACCTTGGGCTTACTATTACAAATAAGGTGCCAAAAGTCCCCATCGATGCCATGTGCGCTAAAAAAGTTATTCGGGGTCAAAGGTCAAAATTTTAGGTTTTTTGCATTTTTCTCAAAAACGGTAAGTTTTATCGAAAAGTACCGCAGACCAAAGCTGTAGATCTCAAAATTCTCTATAAAAATAGTCCTTATGATTTTTTCTCCAAGACCAAACCTTCCCAGATATTGCGTACTCTCAAAAGCCAGCCAGTCATTTACAGAATCCCCTCTACTCGCGTGGCCTTGAATAATATTTGGCTATTCTAGTCCGTGTGGCGTCGTTCACATACCCAGGGGTGCCCAACCCACTAAGGGCATGGGCGCACCCCTCAATATCGCGGAGACCCTCCCCCCTCAAAAGCAAGAGCCCCTTTCCAAAAACTGAGAAAAATACCCCTCAAAACAATCCCCCTAAAAATTTCGATGGTGCAGTCTGGGTCATGACCCCTCCTGGGGGGGGGGGATGGAAGGGCACCCCTGACGTACCTGCTTCTTTTAGAGTTAAACGTGCAGTTCGAGTGAATAAACGTATTAATCACAAGCGTCTGCTGTAGTTTGGGCTGATCAATATTTAAGAAAAATGTCACAATTTCGCATTATTTGCAATAAACTTTTGACTGAAGGTGAAACTGTTGTGCTGGGCAGTTATGGAATGCCAACTTTAATCGATGCAAGTCTCAGGAGAAGTTATAAGAATGCTGATTATTTAAGAAGTCAAAAGTCCGTTACAATTCGCGTGAATTGCAGAAAATCATACACCCGGAAAAATTCAATTTCTGCAGCAACGTGATCATAAAGAGGCTATTACTTCAAAAGTAAGTCCTCCTCGTACTGTAGCGCGATTAAGTGAATTTGAATCCAGCTTTTGTTTTTAAAAACACTGCTTATTTTGTGGCTGTAAAGCGGATGAGGAGGCTGAGAAGAAGAAAACGCAGAAAAATGAAAGAAAAATTCATAAAGCAGCGACTAAATCATACTCAAAATTAAAACGTGCAAGAGCAGTTTTTGACACACCTCAGAACGATCTTTAGCTGATTTTAAAAGGGATTCTTTGAATGTAAGTGTGGAAACTTTATAAATTGGATAATTCTGCGTTTTGTTCTTCTCAACCTCTTCATCTGCTTCCTCGCCACAAAATAAGCAGTGTTTTTTACAATAAAAGCTGGATTCAGATTCACTTAATCCCGCTCTTATTCGAGGTGGACTTACTTTTGAAGTACTGGCCATGCTCATTAGGGTGGATTAAAAAAAAAATCAAAATCTGATAAACGCTAAGTAATAGCCCGGAAAAGTTGCCTTTTATAGAGATATTTGGTTCAACAAAAGGATTTTGACCGCAAAAAATATCTTGAAGTGTCGCTCGCGCCTCGAAGTTGACCATTAATGCATAAAAACTGGAAAAAGTTATATTAGTTTCATCAAATATCAAAATTTGAGAAATTTGATGTTATTGCTCTTAAGAGTAGGCTTTTTGTGTAGATTACACATTGCATAAGATCATTTTAATAATAAACTGTATTTTAAAGTTCCACACATGCGTTGAGTCATGAATTTGACCAATATAGTCAGAATTGAATAACATCGTGTTGCTCCGTACTTAGAGGAAAAATATAGAGAATATTAGAAGTTATGATTTTTAAAAGTTTGTTTTCATATTAATTAATTCTTACATAGATACGAAAAAAAAAGTTATAAAAGCATTTCTTATCTAGTAAAAAAATGTTTAATTCTCCACTTAGCAGATAACTTTGGCGCAAAATGTCAAATTTACCTATGAGAGAAAACATAAGTTAAGTATAAAAATTTTAAAATAATGTGGCTTGCAACAGCCCACATCAGTCATCCTTTGAAACAAAAGACGTTGCTAAAGAAATTTTAATGGGTTTTGAGCCCTCAAACTGTAACCACATTGATTACAATAACACATAAGTTTGGCATGCGAGTTGAACTATTTTACTTCTCATAACTTTCAGTCTTGATTGAAATTGTGACTTGGTGGTATTGTGGCTTAATATTTCTAGATTCTAATCTGACTCGAATAAATCCATCCCTTTTGGTTAGGCAGCAAACTGTACCCTGACATTTATTTTTCTTATTTTACCTATCGTCTCACTGCATTAGTATGACATGTGAGGTTTTGAGTACCTGACACTTCTTTTTCTTATTTTACCTATCGTCTCGCTGCTTTAGTAGGACGTGAAGTTTTGAAAACCATACTACTCAGTAGGTACGCCACCAAGCAATTTCTTTCAAAGTTTTATCGGAAAGTCCCCTTTTTGAAAGAGGGAGCTGTGGAGTTTTACCAATTCTGCTTATCGATGAGCTCATAGCAGTCTCTATGCTTCAAAATTGAAATCTGGAATTATACATATTGATTGTCCATCTTCGAACTGATCGTCGTAATCCGTCTTGAAACAAGTTCTCTGATGATGGTCATCCGCAATGCCTAGTGTTATATTTTTTAGATTCTCAAAGTAACCAGTTTGCAGAACAAGAGCTGATGATCTAAACATAGTACGATGGCAAGTTTAAAAAATTCTATTGTATAGCAAAAATTTACAATTTCAGATTTCAACTTGAGTTCTTTGATAAGCAGAAGTGGGAAAACTCGGATCATCTTCTTAGAAAAAGGAATATCAGATAAAACTTTAAAAGAAATGGTGCTTGAGGGCGTAACTACTGAATTATATGATTTCCAATACCTCATGTTATACTAAAGCAGTGAGACGATGCGTAAAATTAGACAAAGAAGCGTCAAACACAGTTTGTTGTCTAACCAAGAGAGATGGAATACTTAGAGTCAGATTAGAATCCAGAAATCTTACTCACAATGTATCACTAAGGTCAAACATTGTCAGAAGCCAAGATAATAATGCGACTCGCCAGCCAAACTATGTTTTATTGTATGAAATGTGGTTACAGTTTGAGATCTCAAAAAACATTTAAAAGGGGATTGTTTTGAGGGGTATTTTTCTCAGTTTTTGGAAAGGGGCTCTTGCTTTTAAGGGGGGGGGGGGGGGGCTCCGCGATATTGAGGGGTGCGCCCATGCCCTTAGTGGGTTGGGCACCCCTGGGTATGTGAACGACGCCACACGGACTAGAATAGCCAGATGTTATTCAAGGCCATGCAAGTAGAGGGGATTCTGTAAATGACTGGCTGTCTTTTGAGAGTACGCCATATCTGGGAAGGTTTGGTCTTGGAGAAAAAAATCATAAGGACCATTTTTATGGAGAATTTTGAGATCTATAACTTTGGTCTGCGGTACTTTTCGATAAAACTTACCGTTTTTGAGAAAAATCCAAAAAACCTAAAATTTTGACCTTTGACCCCGAATAACTTTTTTAGCGCACATGGGATCGATGGGGACTTTTGGCACCTTATTTGTAATAGTAATCCCAAGGTCCCTACAAAAATTTAGCTTTCCCGGAATTTTTGTTATTTGATCACTATTTTTATGTCTAAATTGACCGGGCTAAAAACACGAATACAAAAGATCCGATGAAATAATCTAATGTTTTTTTTCTTTATTAAGACTATTTCTATAAGTTTGGTTCTCACTAAAAAATTTGGAGCAAAATAAGTATAAATGATTTCTTGATTACAATACTAAATAATTGCAGTTAATCTTAAAATCTTCACATTAAGGTTAATTCTAAAGCAGCCAATAAAATTGAAATTAAAAATTTAGCGAAGAAGAAATATAGGTATAGTAAAAACTATTCGTATAAATCTGTATACCGCCGCATTTTGTGTAAAATTTGCTCCTGACGTATATGTGCCCTATTTTCGTTGAAATTTTATTGATGAAATAGAATTTAAAATATAATCGGGAGAATTTTCAAAATTAAAGTATTTATACCTTTTATAAACTCTGAAATTAACTTTAGGTGTCACTACCACATGGGTGTCACCCGGGGCAAACCACACCCTCTCAAGAACTTGGACTTAGAGGAAAAAAGCTTTTTTTTTTCTCAAATTAAAGCTTTCAAAAATTGAAAACACACGATTTGATCAATATCTATTTGTTAAATATTAAAGGGGGCAAGGTAATCCTTTTCAATTTTTTTAAAGGAATTTTTAAGTCATTTCGTTTTTAAACTCGTAACTGTTGGAAAATTTGATTTTTAAATTGAATTTCTAACGTTGTATGCATCTTGGGTTTACAAAAAAAAAAAAGCGAAATTTTCATAAAAAGGAATTAATATTTTAATCTCTGTTTAAAGGTTTCCCCCCTTCTCCTGAAGGGAGAGAGGGAATTGAAAAATACAATTAAAAAAATCCGGAGTCGGAGTCGGAGTTGGAGTCGGAGTCGGGCGTTTCAAAATCCAGGAGTCGGAGTCGGGGTCGGAGTCGGCCATTTTCCTTCCGACTCCGCAGCCCTGCTAGTGATTCGCTTCAGATCAATGCACAATCTAGCTCTTTAAACTTTCTCCTTCTAGCGGGGATTGCCCCAAGAAAGAAAACGATAAAAAAGAAACAGCTGGAATTGGGTGGGGCGATCCTTTTGTCTCGTGCTCGTAACATACATTTCTCGATGTTCACTTGAATAAATAGCAACAAAAGTAACCTTTTTCCCATTCATCTGAAGACATTCTAGCTTACTTTTTTTAAGATGCTTTTTTGTCAAAATACTCATTTTAGACTGACAAGTACTTCTTATATCTTATCTAAGAATCTCCCTCTCGAAAAAGGAATACAAAACAGTGGAAATGCTCAAGTATCCCTTTTCTACTATTAAACGCCATAAAGCTGTCAACATGATGTGTTTCTCTCAGTTTGACGAAACGGACGAAAGCTTGTGTCCCCACTGCCTAGGGGAAAATCACTGTTCCATTGGCCACAGTCCCTGTTTCAGGAAGTGGAAGCCCCCCTCCCACCATCAACTGCCGCGAAATTTGGTGGCGCGTTGGCTGAACCTCAGAATCATTGTCTAAAGAGTATCTTCTACTTTAGCTCATACCACTTACTTTTTTCTGATAGTTTTGCCCTTTCTTTTTTGATTCCCAGGATATTTTTTGCTCATGTATGGTTTAAAATCAAATTTAAGATTTGTCAAAAAGAAAAAAAAAATAATCAAGAGCAGTATTTAGAAAAAGAGCCAAAGACAACGAAAAAGAATTCCCACAAATTTCATCTTTTTTAGCACCATGGCTAAAGATGTTACCAGAGCAGGTAAGTCATTGTTTATATAATTTGAACGATGTAATACAAACGATGCAATAATATGCTTAAAACACCCAAGTCAATGAATGCTAAAAATTAGCTATTTTTATTATTCAAGACTATTTTTCAGTTTACTCAGTTTAACCCTGAGATTTACTTCCGGTTTTTAATCGTTGTCAAAAGCAATGAATAATTGTAATTATAAAGTTATCATACTTCTGCTTTTTAATTGTTGCCAAAAATTAATGAATAAATGAATTATTAATAAATTTAACAAATTAATTTCAAAGCTGAATTTAAGAAACTAGATATTTGTGGGTGTTTTTAAAAGCGCTTTTTTTCCGCTATACTTGTTCAAAATGTTTTTAAATTCGAGCATACAAATCAACAATATTGAAAAAAGATGAATAGTAAATTTTAAGCTATTCTCTCTTCAAGTGCAACATATTTATATTAAAACGAAAGTCAATAAAGTTGTTTTTTTTTCTCTCCAAAAAAGGATAGGTAACTAGTAAATGTGTTTTAAATTTCAAAAAGGCACACCTCAAATAAATTTCAAAACGTAAAAACTTTAAAACAAAATAGATTTTTTTTTTAAATATAAAGACTATTTCTATAAGCTTGATTCACGCTAAAAAGTATGAAACAAAATAAGTGTATGATTTCTTGATTAAAACACTAAAAAATTGCAGTTGATCTTAAGTTTTTTGTTTAGGGAAATTCTGAAGCAGCCAATAAAATTTAAATTACAAATTTGAGAGAAAAAGAACTATAGGTGGTACGCAGCTTTTTATGAATAACTTTTATATTATACCGCCTCTATTTATTCTTCTCTGAATTTTTAATTTAAATTTTATTGACTGCTTTAGAATTACCCTAAACAAAATATATTAAGGTTAACTGCAATTTTTTAGTGTTGCAATTAAGAAACCATATACTTATTTTATTTTATACTTTTTAGTGCGAACTTAGAATTGAAAACATTTTTTGAATTTTATCACAGCTCTCAAACTTGAATATTGTTTCGGTACTTTTTATGCATATTTATAATTAAATGCAAATAATCTGGAAAGATGTGCCTTTTTTTCAATTATTCATATTTTAATGTTTAATAACGAGTTTTGATATCAAGCGCATTATTGTGTTTCCAAATGCATACTACAATAAAATAATACAAAAAAGAATGTTATTTAACTAGGGGTGCCCGATGAGAGATGACCTCCCAAAAAATAATTGCTCAGCAAATTTTATCTGAAGATTCGGAAAAATTCGAGACATAGTTGCAAAATTGCAATTTTAAATTTGATTTGCAAAGATTTAAATCGTCAATTTGAAAGAATCAGATTAAAAACGCTTTACGAGTTCTATTTGGAACAAGCTGCACCCCTTTCTGGGTTTTAAACTAACATGTACTAACTTGCGGGGCTCCTGAGTATTGCAAAACAACAGTTGGTAAGTTTGAAAAGTCGCTTTCAAATTCGTGGTCTCTAGTAATATATTTTGCTCTCTAGTTAAGGACTTGAGATGAGACAAGGGTTTTCCGTTAAAATATAAACCCTGCTGTTCTAATTAACTGAGAAGTTGTAACAAGCTTCTCATTTGATGCAAAAAAAAAAAAAAAAAAAAAACTGTTTCGGATGGCATAGAGCGTTAAGGGATGTGGAGAAATCTCATCACTTTAATAGGCAATTTACGTGAAATTTTAGTTTAAAATATTATTTATAAAAAAAACTAATTCGAAATTCAAAATTAAAAACTCCATGTGCAAATCCTCGGGGCTCGAAGTAATTTTGTACCAAATTTCAAGGCAATGGGGTCTCCTGGACGCAGGCCCGCCACAGACTTTTTTTCACAATTCCTTTGACGTTACTTTTTTTTTTATTACAGAAAACCCTCGTTGTACGCCGGGGTTACGTTCCTCGGAAATTATGCGCGAATCAAAACCGCGTAAATTAAGATTAAGATTTAATATTAGTGTTAAAATAGGGGTTAGGTTCCGTAGATAAATGAAAAAACTTAATTCTAAGGATGACTAATTGTATAATAAGTTTAACGTGTACTTATATCGATTTCTATGCACAACACGCATAAAGAAAGCACAAATTAATTTAGTGTTTATGAAAAGGAGCTGGCTTAGGGTGGTTAAAAAAAACTTTTTTTCAGCTACAGGGTAGGACACCTCCCATTTTTTTAGAGTTACTAATAGAGTTACGCTGTAAAAGTTTTAGCTTCTTACTCAAACTTTAAGAGGGTGCTCAATGACCCCTTAATTCAACATTAGCCGTAGCATAGAAAATGCCACATGTTTGGAAACATTCAATTTCCCCAGCTTTTTTTTTTTAGAAATCATTATTTTATTGCAATATATATACGCATATTACTAGTGTATATTATAATATGTAGCATTGCTTTTCAGTTCAATTTATTTTTTTGCCCCTCCCCCCCTCAACTTACGAAGTTTGGGGGAGGGGGTTGAGCACCGTCTTTCAGTTGAAAAAGGAAGCTAAATTTTTTCCAGTATATTACTATCCATAAGTCTAAAAATATTGAAGGGTGTCCCGTTATGCTCTGCTTCTTTCCAGAGCATTAACGCATCCATGATCATTTCCATGATAGAATATTCCATGTTAGAATCTTCCTTCACTAACAAATCAGAAAAATCATTTCTATTGTCAAGGAATGACTGAAAATTTTTGTTTTTGGCTCTGTGTCATCGATGTCGGTATTCCCGTTGTTTTTGTCCTCCTTTGTCACTCCTAAAAGCGCTTCTTCCAGTGAGTTTTGAACTGTGTAAGTTTAGTAACTTTACTTCTGGAAAGAGTTCTGGAACCAATCGTATAAAATGTCTCCAATGGCCCAAAGTCGATTATTAGCATGTCAAAATGCAGTTTATTACGTGTTGTCTGAAATCTTGAGGAGTTATTATTTTAAAAGAGGGGAAAATTTTATCTGTTTGCATTGAAGCATCCACGTAAAACCGAAAGTCATCCGCGTAAAATAAAATAAAGGTGTCAAATCTTACCTTGTGGGCATCGAACCTTTTTTCCTCAGCAACATAATAAAAGCTCGTGATCATCACATTTTCTCGAAGAATATTTTCTCTTACTAGAATGGGGAGCAAGGGCGTATTTAAGGGAGGAGACGAAGGGGCCCTGTAAAACCTGGCCCCCTCCCAAAATAAATTTAAAACCACTCATTTTGAATAAGGATTTAATATTTTAAATTTTGAAATTTCTCATAATATTCTGCTTTGGCCCCGCCCAAAAGATGTTTCTAAATGCGTGCATGATGGGGTGGGGGCGCCGAGCAGAGGTCTTGCCCCTATTCGAAAATTAATTAGTTACGTCCCTGGAACTGCGTTTATGTCATAGCACATAAACTGAAAAGGAAGGCGAAATCCCAGAGGATAATTTAATAAGCCTCACGGGACAAAATATTTTTTTCAATTATTTGAACAGCTATTAATTCTTGCAAAGTACACATAAATCTTAACAAAGGATCTAGTAAATGTAATTAAAAAAATAAGCTTATTTTATTCTCTGATACCTATGCATTTAATATTTCACCATTTTGTTCATTTGTTTAGAATTTAGTTGCATACTTTAAAATGGTTCAAAAAAGAAAGAAAAAAAAAAGAAGAAAAGCCTTGGTTTTCTTAAAATATGTTTTCCCCTTCATGTTTAATCATCTTAAAGCAGGGGCGGCATTTCAGCATTTCTTTTGGGGGGTCGAGTTTCTTAAACATGAATTTCCTCAATGCAGTATAAAATACTTATTGGTTAACAGGAAGGGATAATAAAATGATTTTAATGTTAAGAATAATTAAGTTTGTTAAGAAAAATTAACATTTTTGCGACCGAAGCTTTAATTTTATTTTGTAACTAAGTTATCTCACAAAATATCTCGGTAGTACTTTTTATTTTTTTGTAAAGTTTTAATCTGCTATTTTTGAACTCAGGAAGAAGAGAAGATTTTGTAACTGTATTTAATCAATATCCAGTGTTTTGCTTTATTGCCAGTATAGCTAAAGATGAAGGTCTTGCTTGACTCATTGCGCTTCGAAGGACACAACAGCGAAGGATGCGCTCTAACCTCCTGAGACACAAAAGTCATCTTTCAAAGACCTTATTGAAACAGTTAAAATAATAATAATGGGAGCAAGAAAGTTATTTTAAAAAACACATTTCCTTCAGATCCCTCTCTTTAAAGTAACCAAGAAAGCTTTTTAAATTCGGCTAGTATTTATTTTGCGTCATTAAAAAGCATAGTCGCAGTTCACAAAACAATTCCTCTTCCCTCATGCTAGAAATTTTACTTAGAAGTGTAATATTTTCCTTTTCGTTTTCTATAACCGACCTACATAATATTGAACTTAAGACCAATGATAAATGTATCTCATCAAATTCTGTCTCAATTTCTTAAGAAACGCTTATTTTATTCAAAATATTGATTTAATATTTTGATTAAAACTTCATGTAAGTTTTGTCACCTCTTCTACAATGGTATACAGTAAAATCTTTTATGGAAAGTTCTGTCACACACTTGGTTCAAGTATGCATTAGTGCGAAAATTACTATGAGTTTCAATTGTCAATCCAAGAATTAAGATTAACGGATTGAAATCCATTTTGTTTTTATGATAGACTGTTCAAAAAACTGCACCGCAGTATAAATAAAATAAACAAACATTCAAACAAAGTCATAGATATTCTAATGAAATGAGATTTTCTATCACTGAAAAGGTCGCTTTCCAGTCATTCTTCCAGGGGGCTTTTATAGATTTAACTCTTGAATACCATCTTGTGTATTCAGAGATTGTCAAGTAAAGAGCCAAGATAGATTTGTTGCGGTGCTATTTTTTGATGTGGAATGTTTTTCAAAAATAGCATGTTTTTACAAAACGTTTCTATGAAATTATATAATACATTGAGTTGCTAAAATGTATTTGTGGCTCAAGGAATCAATGAACACTTACTAGCTAAACATTGAGCTATAATATGAACATAAAGCTTGTGTAAAATGACATGGAGTTGACGCGTAAAAATTGCGCATTCTCAACACTGTACGGGCATCTCATACAAGATGCACCATCAAAACATGGTGTACACAATTTTGAATTATTTAACCCATATTAAGAGATTACTTTTTTGGAAAAGGCAAACAATTATTCTCAATCAGTTTTTTCTGTTTTGAAAATGCAGGCAAATAATTTTTTAAGTTGAATTTACCCATTTTTTTATTATTCTTAGTGAAAAATTTGGGGGTGCAACCGTCCCCTTTCGCCCCTCCTATCTGCCGCCCCTGTCTTAAAGGGACATAACATGAAAATAATTAATTTTCTATTGATTATACATCTAATGATATACAGTAGACCTTCGTTTTATGCAACGTTCCACGGAAATGCAGCGTAAATCGAAACCGCGTAAATTGAGACCTAATACTAGTGTCAAAATAGGGGTTTGGATCCGTAGATAACAAAATACTTCAATCTAGTGATGACTAAATGTACAATAAGTTTAATGTGTACTTATATCGACCTATGCACAACATGCAGAAAGAAAACATAAATTAATTTCGTGTTCTGTTTATAAAGAGGAGCTGGCTATGATAGTCTTTTCGTAGTCATTAAGAATTTTTCTGTGTAAATCTTTGCAGAGGATTAACGCATCCTTGATCACTTGCGTCATATCCAGGATAGATCTTCCTTCAATTGACAAATCAGAAAGATCATTTCTATTGTCTAGGAATGGCTCAAAATTTTCAATGTGAACGTTTCTGGTTGTGCGTCACCGACGTCGGTATCCTCGTTGGTTTTGGCCTCCTTTGTCACTCCCAAAAGCTCTTCTTCCAATAAATTCTGAACTGTGTGAGTTTAATAACTTTACTTCCGGAAAGAGCTCTGGAACCATACATAAAATGTCTCCAGTGGCCCAGCTCGATTATTTGCCCGCCAAAATGCAGTTGATTACGCGTAATCTGCAATCTTTATGAGTTGGATTTTGAAAGAGGGGAAAATTTTATCTGTTTGCATTGCCACCTCCGCGTAAAACCGAAACTCATCTGCGTAAAATAAAATGTAGGTGTCAAATCTTAAACTGCGTATAATCGAAACCGCGTAAAATAAACCCGCATAATACGAGAGTTTACTGTAATTAATAAAATTTTATAAATTGTAGTCGTTAAACCACAAAATTAGCATTACAACGCTTGTTTGCGGTGTTTACTCGCATAAGAGTGCATGTTTTTCAGATTTCCTGTAGTACCCCCCCCCCCCCCCCCCCAAGGGCCGGTCGATGTTAAAGATCCCAGGGCCGAATTTCCTTCCCAGTCCGCCCCTTTCCCCTAGAAGAATAATTCTGGCTGCTCAAGTGACCAAAGTATTCCTTCATTTTACAGGTTCACTTTTATCAAACCTTTGCTTGTTTCTTTTTAATTAAATCTGTTAACTATGCGGTTTTTTGCAATAAGTATTAAAAACTCTCCACGGATTCTTTTTATGTAAGAGAATGCATATCATATTTTATGTTCTGAAATAATGCTTAGAACGAACGTATTGTAGATGCAAATTACATTACTAAACACAATCACTAATACATCTTCATAGCTGCAACACGTGCCAAATTCATCATTACCTCCTTACAATAAGCAGCAGATAATTCAATGGTTCTACCACAACAGTTTTTCCAAAATATTATTACAGTCGGCAAAGCTTTAACAGTTGTAAATTACATAACATTTGAATGTTATGCAAAATTTTTCAAGTTATAAAAGAAGAAAGAAATGCAAGCGTTTAGGTCCAAAAAATACAGAATTACTGAGTTAAAATTACAGAAAAACTTCAGAGCGAAAGGGGGGGGGGGGACGTCAAACGCAGGCTTTCACATTAATGTTAATTTAATCAATCGTTTTCTTCATTTGACATACTTTTTTTTCAATGGGAGGGGTTTAACCCCAAAAACCCTCCCCTTGGACACGGCTCTGCCCCTGCATACGGCCCTGCATCCGCGTTTTGTATAAAATTTGCTCCAGACGTACATTTACCTGGCTTCTCCCAGTATTATAGGGCCCATATTTATTGGGGAAATTTTTCAGAATTAAAATATTTATATTTTTTATGAACCCTGAAATTAATTTGGATTGTCACCAACCACCCGGAGTCGGAGTGAGCCGCTCCCTCTCAAGAAAGGTTTTTTTGATTTTTCAAAAAAGTTTTTTTCTTCTCAAGTTACAGCTTTCAAAAATTGTAAGCACAAGATTTGATCAACATCTATTTGATAAACATTAAAAGGGAGCAAATTAATCTTTTTCAATTTAAAGAAAAGGGATTTTTGTACAGTGGCCGCCGCGCAGTGGTTCAAGGGCGGAAAAAATAGCCACTTTTAAGTTTTAAGATAAAAAATATTTATTGCCGTAATTACTTAGCCCTTGAGTTGTAGTAACTTACTCCATAAGAGTTTTTTGAAAAAAAAAATCGTTTTTACAAAAATAAGTCCAGATTGTTGAACAATTATGTTTTTACTTTTTTCGGACGTACACCTTATACTTCAGTTTTAATTCATTCGTTCAATAAGGAGGACTAAAATTTAATAAAAGTCATTTCTGATTGGTTTTTCACACTTATAGGATGCATATTACATTGTAGTTAAAAATTAAAAATTCATCAAAATTGAAAACTACATGAAATAAAAAAACATTATTTTCTTTAAAATATAATGAAAAGTATTGCGGAATATACTTTTATCGGCGGCTTCCGGTGGGCTAAAATTTACATATATCAATAGTTTAATCCTTCCTGTAAGTAGGGAGGAAAGGAGAGTTCTGCCCCAAGAGGCGGCTCTGCGGCTATGAGCCGCCTCCCAATCCCTCCGCTTCCCTGATGCCGCCTCCACCGCCTCCTCCACTTCCTCCCCACCCCCTCCCGACCTTGGGGTTGACCCTCCCCACGACCGGGGCCGCCGCGAGAACCCGTAGAAGGTGACGAGGGTTTTTCCCGCGTTTTAGATATTTTTCCCGCGTTTTCGGACTTAGAATATTTTGAACTTGTTGTCATGGTATCCACAAAGTTTTTACTTTTTGGATGGCAACACTTGTTTGAGTTTCGGTTTTGGAATGGCAACACTTGTTGTCATGACAACCAGAGTTTTTAGTTTTCGGTTGGCAACACTTGTTGCTATGTTTTAACTTATGCTATGTTTAACGTCGGTGGCGCCATCTATTGAGAGGTTGATTTTTTATTTCTACGAATTTAATTATTTTTATTTTTACAGAGTGTTGAAGTTGGGAATCGAACACCCAAACTTTGAGTTAGCAAAAACGTATGCTAACCACTATGCTATATTTTTCATTACTCTTTCAGTCTTAATGTGAATCTGTACCATGACAACGAATATTACAATTAAATTAATTTTAAAACCATCAGTTAATTCACTCTTTAGTACTAATCATGGCATATCATTAACTGTATTTCAGCTCATAATTGAAACTATCATCATTATTATTATTTTTCATAATAACAAAGTTTTCACTTAAGTAAAGATTTATTTAAATACAACCCATTCGAGATTTTAGATTTGGTTCAATGCTTTGTGGACTTGAAATATATTTTAAACTTTGATTTTCTTTTTCATGCATTTCAAACTTTATCATTTTTATTTTTTTCTAACTTGTTAAATTTTCTTAACTAATTTCATTTTTCTTTGTCAAATTTACAAATATTTTTTCTAACTTGTAAAAATTTCGAAGAAATAATTTTCTTAACTAATTTTTTTTGACTTTCATACAACAAAATATTTTTTCTTACTTGTTAAATTTTCAAAGAAATAATTAACTTAAATATTCTTTCACACGTTTTGAACTTTAACGTTTTTTCCTGTCATTTAGCACTTTGATTTTTTTTTTTTTTTCACTATTTTAGCGTTTTTCAATTATTTTCAGTCTTTAACTATTTTCTTAACTTTTTAGTCTTTAACTAATTTCAAGCATTTCAGACTTAGATTATTTTTTCGTGATTTCGATTTTTTTTAGTATATTTTAGAGTTTGATCATTTTCTCGCTTGTTTTTACTTTATCGTTTTTTTTTTTCCGATATTTTTAAACTTAGAAATTTTTCACAAGTAGTGACAGGAATCGAACCTTCAAATTTTTCAAAACGTTATCATGTCTTCAATTTTTGCAATCATGTCAAACTTGCAATCAATTTACTCTTAGTAGTAATTAACACTTATCATTAACAAATTTTTACGGATTTTAAAAAATCAACTTAATTAATTTTTTCCAGTAAGCAAATTTCGCACTCAAGTTACATTTCATCACTGCATATACGTTTCAAGAGTTTCATTGAATTTATCACATTCCATTTAATTAACTCTAATAATTACTTTTTCATTAATACTTAACTTAATCATTTAATCATACATTTATTCCAGTTACAAAATTATGCTTCAAAGTTATTTATTTTTCTTAGCACAAGAGATTTTAACATGTTCCTACTAAAATGCTTTTCACTCTAGTTTGAGTTTACTAAAATAGCAACTCATTTACGATTTAGATTCATTTAATCGTCTTTGATTCTTTTTTCATTGTTAATATTTTAAATTATCACATACGTTATTATTTTTATACATTTATCCATTTAATTTTCGAAAATCTACAATCAATTTACTTTTCGTATTAATTAACACTTATCACTATCAAATATTTTCATGAATTTTAAAAAATTATCTTCTTAAATAATTTTTTACTGTAACCAAATTTCCCACTCAAGTTATATTTTATCACTACATATGCTTTTCATGAGTTTCACTTAATTTATCGCATTTCATTTAATTAACTCTAATAATTATTTTTTATCATCGATATTTAAGTTAATCATATTTTCCTTTCTTTATTTTTTTTTTTTTCATGCAAACACTCTTGATGGAATAAAACAAAATTTTCAACTTTCATGAATTAAATCCCCTCTGAATATTTTATTTTTACTTTACCATACTTTACTATTTTACTTACTGCGTTTTACTATTTATCATTCATTACAGCTTTTCCAAAATATTACTTTACAACCAACCAATTTCATTAACAGAATTTTCATTACAATTTATAAATTTCACTTTTATTTAATTATTTTTACCTACGGTAAAATAAAACACATAACACAAAAATGTTAAACATCAATGAAGTACCCAAGAAATGTTAAAATTATAAGTCGAGTATCAAAACTTCATGTCAGCAAATTTTAAAAATAGACTTACCGAAAAATAACTTTTACTGAAATTCATTTCAAAACTTGGAATCAATTTACTCTTAGCATTAATAAACACTTATCATTAAGAAATTTTCACGGATTTTAAAAATCAACTTATTTAATTTTTTTCCAGTAAGCAAATTTCGCACTCAAGTTACATTTCATCACTTTATATGCTTTTCAAGAGTTTCATTTAATTTATCACATTTTATTTAATCAACTCTATTAATTATTTTTTTTGATTAGTATTTAACTTAGTCATTTTATCGCATAGTGTTTTACTTTATTATTTTTTTTTTCATACAAGCACTCTTGTTAGAATAAAACAAAATTTTCAACCTTCATGAATTAGAATCACTTTGGCTATTTCATTTTCCCAATAATATTTTACTTTAACAACTAATTTCTTTAACAAAATCGATATCATTTATTTTAGTCTTTATCCTTTTCGAACGATACATTCAAATGGACAGCTATACGTTAAATTAAGAAACTTAATCTAAATTTTGACAAATTAAGTTATAGCTAAATACTGACTAAAATTAAGTACAAAAGACTAACCTTTTTGGGGTGAAATCCCTCAAGTACCAGCTATCGCGAAGTTATTTAAAAACAGTGAATGAAATTGTAATAAGTGGATTGTTAATTATAACTCAATCTCACAAAATTACAATTACACGCATGTTTTATTTGAAATCGCTGCATACGGCTGGCTGCCCATCGTCGATTTGCAGTATGCATGCCGTGATATCGCAAATCAACTCGGCTGTTGAAAAAAACTACCGTATTCCCACAGCACTTCGGATCGTCCACACACACACACATCGAGGCGATTTGAGAAAATGACTTTATCAATATTGCTATCTACCCCTTTACCGATAACAGATAGCAAACCCCACGTGCTAGTATTATTCACCACCTGGCCTACGTCTTTCAAGTGATGTCACTGTTTCTGACCAATAATATTTTTCTACTTAGAAAATGAAATCAAAAATTTTTGTTTTCTTTAATCATATAAAATGTTTTTAAGAAATAATTTCTCAAACTTGTAATATTTTTCCACTAATTAAAAAAAATCAATTTTTTTTTTTTCAATCATATAAAAATAAATTTTTAATCTTACAACAGTAAATTTTTCCGCAAAAATATTTTTTTCAAATCAAAATAATAATAATATTTTTGTAACATATTGTTTTTTTTTTTTCCTTTCAATCTTTTTTTTTTTCAAAAATTTTCAAACTTACAAAATAAAATTTTTTCAACTGAATCTTCAAACGAAATGCTTTAATTAAATTTAAAACTCAATATCACTTTACTCTTAGTATTAATAACCAATAGCACTTAACCATTTACTCTTTGCACTCTAAGTATTAATTAACACACACGCATTAGAAATAATAATAATAATGTTTAAGATACTTACAAATCATCCACTCAAGCTTTCAAATATCCATCTAGCATGTTATTGTTCATTCGTGTGAGGGAACTTGTAATAAAACTTTACTTATCAACCGAAATTATAAGCGAAAATATCGCATTTTTTAGCACTTAATATAATCCTACAATTAACAAATTGGTTTTAACTTTGAATTTAAGAAAAATAAAAACTATTACACACTTAGTAACATATCTATCGATGTATATTATTTCATGACAAATCACAAATAGGTGAGGATCTTTTATCGATCATGTGACCAACTAAGTTAAGAAAGAGCGTTCTTATCTCATATGAGAATTTATAAGTCTTTAATATTTCTCTTTAATGTAAGTGTATTGATACGTACGAGTTTGTGTATGTGAATATAACTGTGTATTGTTTTCAAACCATTGTCATGTTTAAGCTTTACGGTTCTAATTTTGACTTTCCACTTAGCATTATTTGAAGTCCTTCGCATGCATTAAACTATAGAAATATTACAAAAATTATATTTTCATTCAGTCTTAATTACAAAACCATACAATAAGATGAAGACAACACCGATAGTATAAAGATTACTTACAATAAAGTGCATATAAAAAATATATGTAAGAGTGATTTCAAAGTATAATCCATCAACCATATTCAACAACTCAATCAAAACACAAGTCTCTTTTAAAATGATAAACACAATTTATTCACACACACAGTAAAAGACAATTAAAAAAACTTTCATCTTTAAGTAAAACTCTTCAAAACTTTCAAGCGTATTTTTAACATCGATTGCATCAAATAAATCAGACACATGACATTTTAAACATGGACTATCAACATTCAAAGTAACGAAGTCACGAGTCAAGTTTTCCCAATTAACATTAAAAAGAGCCCGTTCGAAAAAAGTGTCGAACTTTCGACCCCTTGTTAATGATTCACATTCATGCACTCTCATGTAAAAAATGAATCCATTTTTACAATCCACACATTCTTTTTTAGAAAGGTAGTTTATGTTGCATATGAGCTCATCAAATAGTCACTTACGTAGAGAATCAGCCAGTTTACGAACTTCTTGTGATGTATATGTGCTGATTTTATCACATCGACAATCACAGGGATATTTTTTCTCAATTTCCGAAAGGATGTACTCTTTTAGAGTATAAGTCATAAGTTTGTCTTTGACACTACGTGAGATACAAGGGGACGCGTAGCACAATTTGTCAATCTGGCTTTCCAAAAGTAGAACTCTATCAGGCATCAACTGGAACACTTCTCGTTTCAGTTTGAACAATCTTTGCACACTAACACAGATGTTACCATTCGCACTCGACTCTCCTTTTTTATAACAAAAGCGAAATCACGGTCTTCGATTAATTTTTGATTTATATTTTTACGTAGGCTTGAAATAAGTGATCTCCACACATCTGGTTCTAAGGAAATACCATCCATAGTTGGTCGAAAAATACCATCTTTCCCACACGTATATCTTCTAATATGCACGCGTGTACGTTTCCGAAAAGCATTCACATAAAGTGAAAATACAATCACCCAAGTGTATCATATCATCAGGCTGTGGAGAAGCCTCAATGTTCATTTTCATGTTCGTTGCATCCCATCTGTTCATCTTCAGGCTTCAAAGTTTCAGAATGATTTTCACCAGCGTTAGTCATTCTTAACTCTCATAGGATTAGGAGTCACAATACTAAAACAACTTCCTGTGAACTTAAAAAATAAATCAAACTAGGTTTTAACACTAGCTGGTGAAGAAAAATCCTAAGTACATAGAATAAAATTTCACGATCTCTTTCAAAGCTCAGAATCACCCTGAAAATGATTCTCCAAACATCCACTATAAACCAATGAATATTCACTTTAACCAATGAGAAGTGTACATAAATCTCTTGCTACTGACGTCATAGAATATCACATGAACTTTTGAGCAGAATTGTGTTGTTTTACACAGTATTCAGATTTTTAGAAAATGCCAACACTTTGACTTCCAAATTCATCCTGACCTACTACGAGTAATTTTAAGATGGTAGCAGGTTTTCAAATCACATCGAATGCCGATGACGGTTTCGCATCTCACGCATGACATGATCAATCACGTGTAATTGATCATGTCAATTTGCATGAGATGCGAAACCGTCATCGGCATTCGGTGTGATATGAAAACCTGCTACCATCTTAAAATTACTCGTAGTAGGTCAGGATGAATTTGGAAGTCAAAGTGTTGACATTTTCTAAAAATCTGAATACTGTGTAAAACAACACAATTCTGCTCGAAAGTTCATGTGATATTCTATGACGTCAGTAGCAAGAGATTTATGTACACTTCTCATTGGTTAAAGTGAATATTCATTGGTTTATAGTGGATGTTTGGAGAATCATTTTCAGGGTGATTCTGAGCTTTGAAAGAGATCGTGAAATTTTATTCTATGTACTTAGGATTTTTCTTCACCAGCTAGTGTTAAAACCTAGTTTGATTTATTTTTTAAGTTCACAGGAAGTTGTTTTAGTATTGTGACTCCTAATCCTATGAGAGTTAAGAATGACTAACGCTGGTGAAAATCATTCTGAAACTTTGAAGCCTGAAGATGAACAGATGGGATGCAACGAACATGAAAATGAACATTGAGGCTTCTCCACAGCCTGATGATATGATACACTTGGGTGATTGTATTTTCACTTTATGTGAATGCTTTTCGGAAACGTACACGCGTGCATATTAGAAGATATACGTGTGGGAAAGATGGTATTTTTCGACCAACTATGGATGGTATTTCCTTAGAACCAGATGTGTGGAGATCACTTATTTCAAGCCTACGTAAAAATATAAATCAAAAATTAATCGAAGACCGTGATTTCGCTTTTGTTATAAAAAAGGAGAGTCGAGTGCGAATGGTAACATCTGTGTTAGTGTGCAAAGATTGTTCAAACTGAAACGAGAAGTGTTCCAGTTGATGCCTGATAGAGTTCTACTTTTGGAAAGCCAGATTGACAAATTGTGCTACGCGTCCCCTTGTATCTCACGTAGTGTCAAAGACAAACTTATGACTTATACTCTAAAAGAGTACATCCTTTCGGAAATTGAGAAAAAATATCCCTGTGATTGTCGATGTGATAAAATCAGCACATATACATCACAAGAAGTTCGTAAACTGGCTGATTCTCTACGTAAGTGACTATTTGATGAGCTCATATGCAACATAAACTACCTTTCTAAAAAAGAATGTGTGGATTGTAAAAATGGATTCATTTTTTACATGAGAGTGCATGAATGTGAATCATTAACAAGGGGTCGAAAGTTCGACACTTTTTTCGAACGGGCTCTTTTTAATGTTAATTGGGAAAACTTGACTCGTGACTTCGTTACTTTGAATGTTGATAGTCCATGTTTAAAATGTCATGTGTCTGATTTATTTGATGCAATCGATGTTAAAAATACGCTTGAAAGTTTTGAAGAGTTTTACTTAAAGATGAAAGTTTTTTTAATTGTCTTTTACTGTGTGTGTGAATAAATTGTGTTTATCATTTTAAAAGAGACTTGTGTTTTGATTGAGTTGTTGAATATGGTTGATGGATTATACTTTGAAATCACTCTTACATATATTTTTTATATGCACTTTATTGTAAGTAATCTTTATACTATCGGTGTTGTCTTCATCTTATTGTATGGTTTTGTAATTAAGACTGAATGAAAATATAATTTTTGTAATATTTCTATAGTTTAATGCATGCGAAGGACTTCAAATAATGCTAAGTGGAAAGTCAAAATTAGAACCGTAAAGCTTAAACATGACAATGGTTTGAAAACAATACACAGTTATATTCACATACACAAACTCGTACGTATCAATACACTTACATTAAAGAGAAATATTAAAGACTTATAAATTCTCATATGAGATAAGAACGCTCTTTCTTAACTTAGTTGGTCACATGATCGATAAAAGATCCTCACCTATTTGTGATTTGTCATGAAATAATATACATCGATAGATATGTTACTAAGTGTGTAATAGTTTTTATTTTTCTTAAATTCAAAGTTAAAACCAATTTGTTAATTGTAGGATTATATTAAGTGCTAAAAAATGCGATATTTTCGCTTATAATTTCGGTTGATAAGTAAAGTTTTATTACAAGTTCCCTCACACGAATGAACAATAACATGCTAGATGGATATTTGAAAGCTTGAGTGGATGATTTGTAAGTATCTTAAACATTATTATTATTATTTCTAATGCGTGTGTGTTAATTAATACTTAGAGTGCAAAGAGTAAATGGTTAAGTGCTATTGGTTATTAATACTAAGAGTAAAGTGATATTGAGTTTTAAATTTAATTAAAGCATTTCGTTTGAAGATTCAGTTGAAAAAATTTTATTTTGTAAGTTTGAAAATTTTTGAAAAAAAAAAAGATTGAAAGGAAAAAAAAAAACAATATGTTACAAAAATATTATTATTATTTTGATTTGAAAAAAATATTTTTGCGGAAAAATTTACTGTTGTAAGATTAAAAATTTATTTTTATATGATTGAAAAAAAAAAAATTGATTTTTTTTAATTAGTGGAAAAATATTACAAGTTTGAGAAATTATTTCTTAAAAACATTTTATATGATTAAAGAAAACAAAAATTTTTGATTTCATTTTCTAAGTAGAAAAATATTATTGGTCAGAAACAGTGACATCACTTGAAAGACGTAGGCCAGGTGGTGAATAATACTAGCACGTGGGGTTTGCTATCTGTTATCGGTAAAGGGGTAGATAGCAATATTGATAAAGTCATTTTCTCAAATCGCCTCGATGTGTGTGTGTGGACGATCCGAAGTGCTGTGGGAATACGGTAGTTTTTTTCAACAGCCGAGTTGATTTGCGATATCACGGCATGCATACTGCAAATCGACGATGGGCAGCCAGCCGTATGCAGCGATTTCAAATAAAACATGCGTGTAATTGTAATTTTGTGAGATTGAGTTATAATTAACAATCCACTTATTACAATTTCATTCACTGTTTTTAAATAACTTCGCGATAGCTGGTACTTGAGGGATTTCACCCCAAAAAGGTTAGTCTTTTGTACTTAATTTTAGTCAGTATTTAGCTATAACTTAATTTGTCAAAATTTAGATTAAGTTTCTTAATTTAACGTATAGCTGTCCATTTGAATGTATCGTTCGAAAAGGATAAAGACTAAAATAAATGATATCGATTTTGTTAAAGAAATTAGTTGTTAAAGTAAAATATTATTGGGAAAATGAAATAGCCAAAGTGATTCTAATTCATGAAGGTTGAAAATTTTGTTTTATTCTAACAAGAGTGCTTGTATGAAAAAAAAAATAATAAAGTAAAACACTATGCGATAAAATGACTAAGTTAAATACTAATCAAAAAAAATAATTAATAGAGTTGATTAAATAAAATGTGATAAATTAAATGAAACTCTTGAAAAGCATATAAAGTGATGAAATGTAACTTGAGTGCGAAATTTCCTTACTGGAAAAAAATTAAATAAGTTGATTTTTAAAATCCATGAAAATTTCTTAATGATAAGTGTTTATTAATGCTAAGAGTAAATTGATTCCAAGTTTTGAAATGAATTTCAGTAAAAGTTATTTTTCGGTAAGTCTATTTTTAAAATTTGCTGACATGAAGTTTTGATACTCGACTTATAATTTTAACATTTCTTGGGTACTTCATTGATGTTTAACATTTTTGTGTTATGTGTTTTATTTTACCGTAGGTAAAAATAATTAAATAAAAGTGAAATTTATAAATTGTAATGAAAATTCTGTTAATGAAATTGGTTGGTTGTAAAGTAATATTTTGGAAAAGCTGTAATGAATGATAAATAGTAAAACGCAGTAAGTAAAATAGTAAAGTATGGTAAAGTAAAATAAAATATTCAGAGGGGATTTAATTCATGAAAGTTGAAAATTTTGTTTTATTCCATCAAGAGTGTTTGCATGAAAAAAAAAAATAAAGAAAGGAAAATATGATTAACTTAAATATCGATGATAAAAAATAATTATTAGAGTTAATTAAATGAAATGCGATAAATTAAGTGAAACTCATGAAAAGCATATGTAGTGATAAAATATAACTTGAGTGGGAAATTTGGTTACAGTAAAAAATTATTTAAGAAGATAATTTTTTAAAATTCATGAAAATATTTGATAGTGATAAGTGTTAATTAATACGAAAAGTAAATTGATTGTAGATTTTCGAAAATTAAATGGATAAATGTATAAAAATAATAACGTATGTGATAATTTAAAATATTAACAATGAAAAAAGAATCAAAGACGATTAAATGAATCTAAATCGTAAATGAGTTGCTATTTTAGTAAACTCAAACTAGAGTGAAAAGCATTTTAGTAGGAACATGTTAAAATCTCTTGTGCTAAGAAAAATAAATAACTTTTAAGCATAATTTTGTAACTGGAATAAATGTATGATAAAAATGATTAAGTTAAGTATTAATGAAAAAGTAATTATTAGAGTTAATTAAATGGAATGTGATAAATTCAATGAAACTCTTGAAACATATATGCAGTGTTGGAATGTAACTTGAGTGCGCAATTTGCTTACTGGAAAAAATTAATTAAGTTGATTTTTTTAAAATCCGTAAAAATTTGTTAATGATAAGTGTTAATTACTACTACGAGTAAATTGATTGCAAGTTTGACATGATTGCAAAAATTGAAGACATGATAACGTTTTGAAAAATTTGAAGGTTCGATTCCTGTCACTACTTGTGAAAAATTTCTAAGTTTAAAAATATCGGGAAAAAAAAAAAAAAAAACGATAAAGTAAAAACAAGCGAGAAAATGATCAAACTCTAAAATATACTAAAAAAAAAAAAAATCGAAATCACGAAAAAATAATCTAAGTCTGAAATGCTTGAAATTAGTTAAAGACTAAAAAGTTAAGAAAATAGTTAAAGACTGAAAATAATTGAAAAACGCTAAAATAGTGAAAAAAAAAAAAAATCAAAGTGCTAAATGACAGGAAAAAACGTTAAAGTTCAAAATGTGTGAAAGAATATTTAAGTTAATTATTTCTTTGAAAATTTAACAAGTAAGAAAAAATATTTTGTTGTATGAAAGTCAAAAAAAATTAGTTAAGAAAATTATTTCTTCGAAATTTTTACAAGTTAGAAAAAATATTTGTAAATTTGACAAAGAAAAATGAAATTAGTTAAGAAAATTTAACAAGTTAGAAAAAATAAAAATGATAAAGTTTGAAATGCATGAAAAAGAAAATCAAAGTTTAAAATATATTTCAAGTCCACAAAGCATTGAACCAAATCTAAAATCTCGAATGGGTTGTATTTAAATAAATCTTTACTTAAGTGAAAACTTTGTTATTATGAAAAATAATAATAATGATGATAGTTTCAATTATGAGCTGAAATACAGTTAATGATATGCCATGATTAGTACTAAAGAGTAAATTAACTGATGGTTTTAAAATTAATTTAATTGTAATATTCGTTGTCATGGTACAGATTCACATTAAGACTGAAAGAGTAATGAAAAATATAGCATAGTGGTTAGCATACGTTTTTGCTAACTCAAAGTTTGGGTGTTCGATTCCCAACTTCAACACTCTGTAAAAATAAAAATAATTAAATTCGTAGAAATAAGAAAAATAAACCTCTCAATAGATGGCGCCACCGACGTTAAACATAGCATAAGTTAAAACATAGCAACAAGTGTTGCCAACCGAAAACTAAAAACTCTGGTTGTCATGACAACAAGTGTTGCCATTCCAAAACCGAAACTCAAACAAGTGTTGCCATCCAAAAAGTAAAAACTTTGTGGATACCATGACAACAAGTTCAAAATATTCTAAGTCCGAAAACGCGGGAAAAATATCTAAAACGCGGGAAAAACCCTCGTCACCTTCTACGGGTTCTCGCGGCGGCCCCGGTCGTGGGGAGGGTCAACCCCAAGGTCGGGAGGGGGTGGGGAGGAAGTGGAGGAGGCGGTGGAGGCGGCATCAGGGAAGCGGAGGGATTGGGAGGCGGCTCATAGCCGCAGAGCCGCCTCTTGGGGCAGAACTCTCCTTTCCTCCCTACTGACCTTTTAGCTTTGTGTGCCCGTACTAACCTCTTTGTTTACTTTCACCGAAATTCGTATTAATTGCCAATAAAGCAGTTTTTACAGATACGAATCTCCATTCTATTATCTAACCAGTAATATTGTCCCACAATATATTCGTTAATCACCCTATGATTGATACAGATCTTCGCTATAAGTGAAACCTGTGTAAGTTGACCCCTTGCGGTGCACTGCTTTAGTGGTCAACTTACAGAGGTTGATTTACATGATAAGGGCTAATCCCGTGCCTGAAAAATGCGGTCATCAACTTCACATGTTTTACTGTACGCTACTAAATCTCGTAAACAACATTTCACATTAGGAACTTTTAAAAAAGATTTCGTAGTTCAGTCCACAGTTCTAAAATTGAGTATTATATATTCTACAGACATAAAATTAAAGTTCTCTCCGTAATAGCATTTTTAAAATTTGATCCTTAATTATTAGTTTAATAAATCCCAATTAGTATTCATATTGCTATAGAACTTTTCTCTGTCAGTCGCTATAGAAAATTTTTTCATTGCAGTTAGTGTTGTTCACAAAGTTACAATCTGCATTTTCTGATTGATTCAGGGATTTCACAAATTTCGTTAAATGTGGAAAATTATTTCAGTTAAACCTCTACAGTTAATTGAACTTATGCTACACCACGAAAAAAGTAGTAATTCAATTGATACAAAAAACACAAAATTTACAATATTTTAAGAGAGAATAAAACAAGTGAGGCATCCACTTTTTTGCGAAGAAAAAACTAGATTCAAGTTAACATTTACTGATGAACATCTAGCAGTCTACTATAGAATTTCCTCAATGACCTCAAAACTACTATGATATCGGAACAGAAAGCCAGAATTACAATCTCAGATATCATCCTGTTTCATTCATTACCACTCATTTCCATCACCGGAGTTGTCGTATTGTAATAAGACTCCCACTTCAAGTTGATCTTCCTATCACCATCCCTCTTATCTGACTCATTTTTTACATCTTTCTTTTGGTTCGTGATCTCAGACATCACAGAAGAGTTGGCTTTCGCCTGGCCGACCTTTTTTTGGTTCAGTCCTAGAACTTTCTTCCTTTCTTTTTTTCTTTCTCTCACGTGAAGGTTTTGGTAAAGGCTACGGGATTGACCTTTCTTTGTTACCGGTTTTTGTGGATGTGTTCAAAAGAAGACCTCATCATTCTGAAAATCAGAGTGGTTTTTCAAGGTATAGGAGGAACAAAATCAACTTGACTTCGGAGAAAGAGAAATCCATGCGAGAAGCGGAAATGGCAGAAATACGTTGGCTAATTCGTTGTCAGTTTTGAGTAGAGACGCTATGGCGAAGAAATCACAGGGGTGCCCCCCCTCTTAAGAGCAAGGGCGCAACCCCCTAAATATCGCAAAGACCCCCCCCCCCCAAAAAAAAGCAAAAGTCCCCCAAAAAAGTGAAAATTACCCCTCAAAACCCCTCTAAAAATTTCAATGACTCAGTCTACGCCATGACCCCTCCTCCCCCAGGTGGGCACTCCTGAAAAACATAAACTGAAAGCTAATGCCTGTTGATTTATTTGCCGTTTGTTTTATCGACAACTTTGATAGTTTTGCGATGAAAGGTTAAGTGCGAAAAAAACTGCAATGAGAGCCAAAAGTTGTAAAAATAATGAGATGCAATTAAGCGTCCCTTGAAACTAAAATGAAAGAAATTATTATAAAACTAGCCGCCAGGGCGATTAGATTAGCTAGCTTCGGCGGCCACCTCATGTAACCATTATTAATTACATGGTTTTTACGTGATTAAAAAAAAAAAAAATCCGTTTTTACAGCACTAGTGCTCTCAGATAAGATTATAGTAACGGAGATTGGGGAAAAATACAGCAAAAGTTACAGTAAACATTAGAGCATTTTTTAGTGTAAATTTTTTAGCAACATTAAGAACTGATTTTTTATTCACTTTTATAATTGGCTTATATATATATAAATCCATGCATATTTTCATAAACTAATTTTGACAATGTTTTTTAATTGTTTAACTACAAGTATACTTTTCAGCAGAATATTCGAAATACTGGAATAAGTAAACGAAAAACTTTTATTACATTAATAAAGACGTATGAAAAGACTTTCATGTCTAAATAACTATGCAAGCAAGGATCAATATTTAAATCATTGTTGTTCGCCAATTGCCCTCTATTTAAAAACTGTCAGTTGGGGTAAAAGGAAGCATAATTTCAATGTTTTAACTTTAGATCCTTCCCATTCTTTTGCATGAATTAAGACATAAACTTTTGTGTATGTCCAAGAGATCACTCTCTGACGGTATGATTTTTTTTTTCTGATTGTTTATTAGCGGATTAAATTATGTTTCCTTTTCCCTCGATACTAGGGAGTATAAATGGAAACACCTTATTTATATCCCCATGAGGTTGATATACTAGATAATCGCACTAGCGTTATACACAACCATCGGTTGTTGTTGTTGTTGTCGTGCGCCAGCTAAGCTGGCAATTTGGGGTGTGCTGCTTCACTTTTCCAACTGTACCGTAATTTGGTGTGAAGTCCGACTTCTACAGTACACACATGCCATAAGGATCCGTTTATAGGGTAGGCAACCACTCACAGCATAACAACACATTCACACAAAGAAAGGACAAGGACAGGAGAGAGAAAGTACGTCCCTGGTATGTACATGCCCGAGCCGGGATTCGAACCCGGACCTTCCTGTCGTAGTCAGACTAGACAAGGCAGACGGCTATACAACCAGTTTCGAAGCTTAAGAAGCTCTACACCAACAATGCGTGAACTGTGACTCGTAGATCGCATGCGACCCGCTGAATCCTTGCAATCTGAAATAATTTTTTAAAAAAAAGGAAATTATACTATAAATTTACGTAAAATACACACAAAATAAATATTTATTAAAATTTTATCATCTTAAAAAATAGGTTGAATGTCAAGCTTTGTTGTTTCATTTACTCCAGGGTACATTATTTATGGGGAAAATGGAAACAAATAAATTGTACGTAAAAATAGCTGGAAAAGTGAAATTCATGCATAAATGTTTGTATACTAACCACTCTCATGACAATTAAAACTAGTTGATACCAGTTAATTCGAATTTGTAGAGTAGGTCTGCAGGAGAGGAAAATGAACGATCACTAAACTTTAGAAAACAATTTGTTTCAGAGTGTCATCTTCAAACTATGACCACGACGCGGCGGTGGCGATACTCTCAAAATCTCTCCTCACTCACCAACCGGTTAGTTACGAAAATTTACTACAATTTTTGTAACAGAGTTTGTTTCCACTCACCCTGTGCTTCATTTTACCCCAACTGACCTTACATTAGCTTTTTAGAAAAGTAACTGCTGCAACGAACATTAAACATTTAATATAATAACTTAATATCGACTTTTGAGAATAGTGGGTAATAAAAATATGTTAATTAAATCTTAAACTTTTAAGTAGAATGATTATTGCTCAATGAACAACGGAAAAAATCACAATGCATTATTTATGCGAGTAACTCTCATTAATACTGCAATATAATTGCACCTTCATTAAGCGAAGGGCGATTCGAAACAAATGCCCTCAGTTCATGAATTAAAGCGCAATCATTATCTTAGTATTAACAGATATTAACCTCGATTACGAAATATTTAAATGAATTCCGAAGGATATCATCGTCATGATGAGGTAAAGCATTTGTTCTCAAAGTATCATTATAATATCATTTGAAAAAACAACATATCGAGATGTCTGTCTTTAGATATGACACTATGATACATCATTTTTGAGTCACAAAATGTGTTTAAATTTTATTGAGAGTTAATAATTTGTAACATAGTTTTCTGAAATGCATCAATAGCAAACTTCTTTTTAATTATTATGTATTATTATTTCTTTCTCATTATTTATTTTTACTTTTATTTGTACGAAACATAATCCTGATTTGTTACACAGTGATTCTGTTAACTTTTGGAGAAATAAGGTAAACACACCAATAGTGGTCAGTGCTTCAGTAGTGGCCACTTCAAGGTTATTTATATACTTTCAAGAAAGAAATGAACAATAATAATGTGATTAATATACATAGTAACTTAATGTAACTATTATATTGAATCAATTTTATTCATATGTTGTTGAATTTAAAGTAAGTAATGTGCAATCTTCGGATGTCAGATATACAGCCACTACTGAAATTTTCATATTTTGGAGTGGCCACTAATATACCAAATTTGAGGTTTGGGGAAAAAATGGATAAAAAATTGAACAAACTGAAATTCTGGCATTTTTAGAAAATGGGACGATTTAGGAACAGTTGGGCTTATAATGCGCTCATTGAGTTTCAAAAGAGGTAATTATTAATATTGTAGACCCACAGTTTAAAAATATATACCTCACTGTGGCCACTACTAGTACGTTTTAAACATTGAAGTGGCCACTACTGAAGCACTGGCTATAGTATTGGTGTGTTTACCTTACTATTTGAGAAAAGAATTATCATTTTCTCAAAGATACAAAGAAAATGTCATGCATTTTTACGCTTAGTTCCGATGAGGGTAAGGCTTATCTTAATTCGAATAAAAATATGCCCAAAATTCTAGTAAAATGTTCTAAGCTTATTTAGATATCTACTGTCCGTTCTCGAAAGCGAAGACTACCACTCAGGGTAGATTCCATTTCAAAAAAGGGCAATAGGTTGAGGATGGGCACTCACCGCTCGCACTTCTGTCTTTGAACACGTTATTTTGCACCTTTTACTTCCGGGGTTTCCTCCCTATTTTGATAAAATCACAGCAGACCTAACGCATGCGCAAATTGGCGCTAAGTCTCGGCTTAGGAAAACGAACAGTACGCTTACTCTTTTTATGGAAACCCAAAAGGCTTCCAGAGATAATTCCTTGCATTTAGTCCATAATCCACATTTAGTAAATACAGATGTTAGTTTTTTTGATAATATTAAATCAAAATTACTTGAAATTCCAATGATTAGGTATTTTTCTAATTTGTTTAGTTTTAGCTTTAAGTTGTGGGAAATAGGAATATACAATGTTTCTTCGAAACGTGTTGATGCTGAACTGCTGTTGGAAAGGTTTCATCTATACAAGTGTTACATATAGCAGCTGAAACATTTCCAAATTGGATGGGAAATGAAAGGAAGAAACGCCATATGTCTGTGATAATCTGTGCTGAAACACCACGATTTAGAACAGAGGACGAAACAGTTGCATAATTGCAAATTATCAAGCAAGAAAATGAAAACTATGACAAATTACAAATATTATATGCAATAAGCAATAAGTTACCGCCCTTAAATCAGGGCTAAAGCAGAACTACGTACAATATACCGACAGCCCGGTTATGGCATCCAGAGACTGCAGTTTTGTCCTTGTTATAGACTCACCAGTTTGGAGTAATCAATAACCGTGCTGGACGCAGAAGTCAACTCATTGAAGATGAGAGTGCCAATAAACGGGTAGCTAAAATAAATTTAGCACACCCCAAGCTCGATTATTGACTATCCCAAACTGATAAGTCCCTAACAGTCACGAAACTGAAGTGTCTAGAAGTCATAATCGGGCTGTCGGCATATTGCATGTTATATGTAGTTATGCTTTAGCCCTGGCTTAAGGGCGGTAAGTTACAGCATATTACTTAAGCTAAGCTTTCAACTTACGATTTTAACCGTACCATAACGTGAGGAAATTATCAAATGAGGCAGTGAGAAGCAAAGGGATGTAAGTGGACATTTTCAAGTTGTAAGTAAAACACGTTTTAAGTCCCGGTCCTAGGTAGAGATCCTAAATACGGAGAGATTGGACAACTTCGGAACGGCGACCATCTTATGTCCAAAGATGCTCACTACCCGTAGACCGTAATGCATATTCTGCCCCAAATACCACTGTATATTGTATCGAAAAAATTAGAAGCTAGTTATGATATTATGAAATGCAATGTGCAGATCACAAATATCTGTTTGTTTTATATCTTTATGAACAAATTTTTGAGAAAAAAATTTCTTTGTAAGCGTTATGACGATACGAAACGGTTGGCGCCGGATTTTCAGACTTGGCGCTCACTCCGTTTGATGAAAATACAAGAATAAAAAATATCAGTCTGTTCTTTAAAAATTTCATGTCTTTTATTCCGTGGGAAAGCTAAAAATTCACACAGCGCAGCATTTCGAGCTGACAACACTTGGACTTAAACATGGCAGAGATCGGCGCGCCGTTGTCCAATCTCTCCGTATATAGGATCTCTAGTCCTAGGTAGGCTTTCATTGATAAGTTTTTCTAAGTATCTGCGGATTCTCGCTAGTGTCCTAAATTTAGTTTAGCTACCAGTTTGTTTGCTCTCTCAGCTTCAGTGAGATGACATCTGCCTTCAGCTCGGTTGATTATTCCAGACTGATAAGTCCGTAACAAGGAAGCTGTCGGTATATTGCATATGTATATAGGGGTGCCCACCCCCCTAATTGTAAGACGCACCCCACCTAAATACCGTGAACCCCCCAAGAACAAGAGCCCCCCCCCATGAGAAAAATACCTCTCAAAACAATGCCCTCTAAAACATTCAATGCCGCAGTGTGCGCCATGACCCCTACTAGGTGGGCAATCTTGTATGTTTTTGTTTCTCTATAACTTTCATGCGCACGTTAATAATTTAATAAGTCTTACTTATGCAGCAAGTGCTTTACGCTTTTGCACATGCAAGAGAGAGGGGGTGGAGGGGGAGGAAAAATATTTTATAATGCAAAACTAATCGTGACACTTAATTTTCGGCAAAATTCTCATAAGCTAATGAATATCCATTGCAATGTGATTTTTCTTTCTCCCGATTCTACTAACAGTTCTTTAATAACTTATTTGAACAGCCCATCAAAATGAAAATGCGAATTAGCTGTTACATCATATTACGTAAACTCAGAAGATTTCAATTATTATATATATGCATGGAATTTCGATATTAAAAAACAAAACGTCATCGTGTATACATGTATTTCAGAAACATTTAAGTCGTAATTTTATGTTTAAATAGTTTTATTTAGCAAAGAAAGGAACTTGTGAATTCAATTCAAATTCTAGATAACTTTTCATTAGTAGTTTATGAATTTTTCACTAGATTTTATTGTTCTTAAGCTAAAGTAATGCAATTCCAAAAATGATGTGCGGAAATCATCAAAGCCTGATGTGTAACTAATGAGCTGACTTTGATTACATCAAATACTCTTTATTTTAGTCCAACTTGTTTCATTGTAAAGTGCTGTTGGATAAAAAAAGTTTGAAGTTGGAGTAATCAAGTTGTAAAAGAGCAATGCTATCCTTTAGAGATCAAAATGAAATCGTCACGGGTTTGCACAAACAAGACCATTAACCAAATTTCAAAACCAATTTCGAAATTTATTATTATAAAACAGAGAGACCCGACGATAAAGTGATAAACCATCTGGTTACTAACAGGAGTGAGTGGTTTTAAAACTAAACATGCAAAACCTCGCTAACACTTCCGGGGAGGGTTTTTTTTTTTTTTTTTTTTTTTTTGGCATATAGTTGACAGCAATAACCTGTTTTAAATTTATAATTATAAGTCAAGAAAAGAAGCGGCGCTATAATTTAGGTCCCTCAAAAACTAAATTCAATTTTATTTTAAAATAAGCATTGGGAACTGGGATGCATGAAACTGAACCTCGATCGGTTGCTTCTGTCTTTTCTTCTTTTAAAAAATTTTAATTCATTTCTTCCTCACATTTTGCAATAATTTAGGATCATTAAGAACTAAATTCAATTTTACTTCAAAATATACTCAAGAATGTATGAAACTGGACCTCGATCGGTCACTGCTCACTTTTCTTTTTTCTAAAATTTTAATTCATTTCTTCCTCGTATTTTGCACAAATTTAGATTTCTCAAGAATAAAATTCAATTTCGTTTCAAAATATACACAGGGATGTATGAAACTGGACCTGGACCGGTTGCTACTCACGTTCCTTCCTTTTTATAATTTTAATTCATTCCTTCTTCTTCCTCATATTCTAGTCTTTTATCTCATTTGCAGCAAATGCTTTAAGATATTTAAATATTTTTCTTCACGGCCTTCCTTTCTCAGAATTAACATCTAATGACATCAATTTTGTGAAACCCTGTTTTCATGTCTTGCCTAGGGGCTAATGACCGTGTTTTCGAAAACTTTTACTCTACTGCTCAAACCATCATTGGAAGTGTTTGACCGACCTGGTCCCTGACCTCCGCCTTTTGAGAACGTCCTTGCAATGCATTTAATATGGATGTGGCAATAATACAGAAGCGTCGCGGAGCTTTTAAAAGCAGATTTTCATACAATTAATTAATGATTGAGTCTGGTAGTTTTCGAGGGAAATGTTCATTGAAATTTTTCTTTAAAAGGCTGTTCAGCAGATTTACAAGGGCTGCAATTACCATTTTGTACCCCAAAACAAATGAGAGTTTCTCCGACCATTTGTACCAGTTATCACCACATTTTTAATTTTGACACTTAAGGATAGACCGGGGCACGTTTACACTGATTTTTTCCAGCGAATTTTCTGTTTCACGTTTTAACTTATGAAATTTTAGACATGGCGATTTTATGAAGCAGTTAATGGAGTCAAAATTGGTATATTCAGTTGTGTCTCAGTTTGTGTTTTTAACCATTAAAAAAAATCATTTTTGAGTCCAAGTCGGTTGCGTATTACGCATATTTATTTTGACACCTAGCGTGGTTCTGTCAGTGTTTTGTACATAATGTCTTACCATCGTTAAAATAAAGCAAATTTATTACAGACTGAATAGTGTATAAAGTAAAAGCTGAATGGGCATGAAGACAGCATTACATGATTATAACCTATAAGATACGAATTTGTAACTCAATTAAAAAATAAATGGTGATTTTCAAAACTAAATAGCCTGAAAATACTAAAAAGGTTTGAAACAGTTCGGAGCGAAAAAAGCGTCAGGGCACGTTTAGAAGTAAGACACCGTAAGAACATGCGTAAAGGTGCTCCGACGTCAAC
>NC_072734.1:169736975-169756975 GCF_026930045.1 Uloborus diversus
ACGAGTGTCAATGGCAGTGTAGGCTACAGTTAGAGAAAATTTTAGGTTAAATTGTTAAAGGCAGATCTGGAGTAACCCCTTAAGCATGGTCGGTCTTGACTGATTGGCCCCCAATTGGGCCCAGAATATATTTCCAAAGCTAATAATGTCATATAATAAATCATTCAAAGGGTGATAATAAATCATTCAACGTGATATATACCCCTTGCAGGGCCTCATCACAGCATAGAGTTTGAGCAAAATGGGAATTTGGTCAACAATCTAAGGGGCCTCAAATATGTCTTTTGTTTCACATTATTTTTTTATATTTTAGAAGTAGGGGAGGGGGGAATCACCAACGATGAAATGTTTTCTTTGTTACAAATTACAATAAGGGGCTGTCCACAAATGATGCCAGAAGCTATGAGGGGAGGCAAGTTGGTGAAGTTGCGACAGTTTTTTGGACAAGGAGGGAGGGAAGTGTGGCATCACACATTTTTTGCAGGAAGTTGTTTATAAGAAGCAACGTGATATATGACCGAGAAGGGTAGGGGGTATGGTGAAGTTAGACACATATTGTGACAAAAGGGGGAGAGGGTCAAAAATGTTGAAAAAACGTGTGGTATCATTAATGGACAGCGCCTAATGTATCGTACAATCCCAAATCCCCCACAAAAAAATTAAATTCTGAAAAAAAAAAAAAAAAACTAGATTACTGCGTAGCTGATGAATAAACATATCTAAAACAATTCCAACGAAAGAAATTGCCACAACAACTGTTGAAAATCGAGCAAACAGCGCTGTGGCTTACATAATACACGTGGTCAACCCAGGCCCGGACTGGCTCCTTCTGGGGTGGTCGGCTAGGTGCTAGAAAGGGGTCCCAGCCTCCTGGTACAGAGGTTCCTGGCGCCCTTTCCTGCGAAAATATGAGAAAGTTATTGTTTCAAAAATTGCTTTTTCTTTTTGGACATGTTAAATAATAAAACTAAAGTTAAATTTATGTATAAAAAACATGTGTTTGAAGTTTTACTTGACTTACCCTTTAGCAGAAGGAAATTTCATACCATTTTTACAAAATCTATTAAAGGTGCGTTATTTTATTTATCATTATTTCTGAATTGAACGTTTTTTTTCTTTATTATTATTATTATTTTTTTAATTTTATTTACCTTGTAAGCGGAGACTATGTGGAGAAGGATTGTAATGCAGGGCCAGGGTTGGAAAGATTTTTCCCACAACCGGTATTTACCGTCCTGGGAAATACTATTGTTTTTCCCGCACGGGAAAACTGATTTGATTATTAAAAATATAAATTCAAAACAATTTTTGAAAATCAGATGTAAAATTCTCCATTTTTAGGCCTAATGGGGGGAGGGGTAGCTTAGTCTCTAAGAGGGAGCCTCTTATCCTCTCCGTGGGTGAGCCATACTGTTGGAAGGGGCTGAGATTTTTTTATCACACGCTATTTTAAGCTTAAATCAATGCCTTAATAGTAGAAAATTATCATACCTTTTTTGCTTCATCTTGTCACTATTTTGTCCCAATGTATCTATCTTTTAATTTCCATAATAAAAATTATAGTTGGATTGCACGCAAGTAAAATACAAACCTTCAATTATCTTACTATAATGCAGATTGCAGAAGATAAAACCCCACGTGGAATAATTTTATAGCCAATATCCGGTCGGACCCTATCGGAAAGATTTCCATATGCATTCAATTTTCCCATTTATTTACTGGTTTAAAAGCAAAAGGAGATGGGGCACTAAAGCAATCAACATATAAACCCATTGAGTCTTGAACGAGTCATGAAGTTTTTATTTACTCCTATTTTTATTACACCTGCATTTCTTTTTTGTTTGAGTTTTTTTCACACGGTCATCATCCATACCCAAATTCTAAGTTCTTGTCTTATCTTATCTTTTTGATTCTACAAGAACTTGCAGAAACGTGGAGAAACGCACCTTTAGCGGCCTGGATCACAAAAGCTGACATCACTCTCCAAGGGGTCCTAATTTACTCCTGTCACCGGAGTAACTTAACCATGCGTGGTACCAAATTGACAAATACAGAACTCCTGTGTAGTACCGCCAACACCCCCGGAGGCCTCGGTAGTACACTTGGAGAAAGAAGGAAGGAAAGAAAAGTTGTTGGTTAAATTTTATTTGTTGGAATTTGCAAAAGATAACTTTTTTCAACTTTAGGATTACTCTGGAGATCTGCGTACTCGCAGACTCTGTAATGCGAGGAGGGGGAGGACACACCTCTTAGGGTCCCGTGGCCCGAGAAACCAAAGAATCTTTTTAAAAATAAATCGAACACCTAAACACCTCCAGGATCTGATTACTGAATAGGCCAACTAGGCCGTAGCCTAGGACCCTGGATATTTAGGGGCCCTCAAATGGCTGAAACTACTTTAGTTTGCGGCTAAAATTGTTTTAGCCAATGTATAGAGTTTGAATACAGGGCTCCCCAAAACTTGAACCTAGAAATATTGAAGCATACAAACACAAACAACAACCACTCTTTTAATTTTTTTTTTTTTTTTGAGAGGGGGGGGAGGGCAATTCAGTGGGCGGTTAGGGGCCCAGATGATTTTTTGCAGGGAGGCTGAACATTTCTGTTGGGGACCCTTAGGCGATTCCTAAGTTGCCTATTTGTTAATCCGGCCCTGTTTACGGGACAAATTCAGAGAATTTAAAACCCTACGGGCCCCTAACCTAAAAATAATGTTTGCCCCGGGGCCCTACCTGGCTTTAATTAGGTCCAGTGTGCTATTTGTTATAACATTAGAGATCAAAAGCATCCCAGACAGGGCCTGATTAAGATATAGGAAGGTTCTAAGCAAATATTTTCTGGAGCTACTATGCAGTTAAATCTTACTTTTAATCATTAGCTAAAATAACTTTAGCCATTGGAGGCCCCTAAAAAGCAAGGGCCCTAGACCACAGCCTAGTTGGTACATTCAGTAATCAGGCCCTGATCCTGGCAAAACGTATAAGGAAACAGATTGAAATAGTTACAAGGAAATCAAAGAATTGTAAAATCATTTTTTGCTACAAATTTTTTTTTCGCTTCATTTGGGGGCCCTTCCTAGCTTGGGGGCCCTCGGCGATCGCCGACTAGCCGGCCTGGCCAGTCCGGGCCTGGGTCAACCGAGAACTGTAATACCGTGATAGTCGCATGAAAAGTCCTCGATTAAAACCCATATCCCGATTAAAAAACTTTTTTTTAAGTACTAGGGGGCTCCACCCCCTGCTCGCTGACGTTCACCACAAGATTGGTTCACAGTCTTATTTGATTCGCAAAGATTTAAATCGTCTATTAGGAAGAAGCAGATTAAAAAACACGTCACGAGTTTCATTTCGAACAAAATGAAAATCCCCCTCGAATAAGACGAAAAGAATTTGATAGTACATGACATGCATAACCTAGGTATAAAAAAAGAAAGAAAAAAATACCTCTATGAAGAACACCCCTTTCCCGGGTACCGGGTTCCAAACTAACTTGCACAGCTGTAGTTGCCAAGATGCCTGGAGCCCTCTAACAAAGGACGCAGGGTTCCCAAACTTCAAGGATTAGCGGCACCCTTTGAAGAATTAGAATTTTTTTCACGGCATCCTAATCTAATTTTTATGTACATATTATTGTTACTATGGACACTTCGCGGCACCCAGTTCGGAAATCCCTGATCTATCGAGTTATAATTATTATTATCACTATCATTATTTATTTATTTATTTTGGTTGCTAAAATTTTGGAAATTATTTGTGATCAAACTAAAACCAAATAACCTTTATTGAAAAAATTTAAAAGTTTTTTTTTTCTTTTTGCAGGGGGGGGGGGGGGACTCTCGGCCCAACGTGCTCAATCGTACATCTTTTTGTCGTTGCAGAGATTTCTATCCCCCAAGAGCAGTGGCGTACCCTCAAAAGAATGAATAAATAAATAAATAAATAGATAAATAAATAAAAATCTATACGAATAATATAAAGCTGAAGAGTTTGTTTGTTTGGTTGAAAGCGCTAATCTCAGAAACTGCTGGTTAGAATTGAAAAATTCTTTTTGTGTTAAATATTCCAATTATTGAGAAAGGCTATCGACTGTTTTTAAAAACAATCAGATTTACCGAAATGTTTGTAATTACAAATTAAATGCTTATTAAAGGTTTAGTTCTAAGAATTCCTAATAGATGGAGGGGTAAGTTTATTTCTATGAATTCTTAACAGATGTTGGGTTAAGTTAACTCATCGAGAGGGCGCTGATCGACAGTGTCGATAGCTGTGAGGAATCTTGCCGCGCGGCCAAGACGCTACGCTATTGTGAAACTATTGTGGTCAGCGAACTGATTTACGAATGAGATTTTTTTTTTTTTTTTCGATATTCAGGTACATAATTTGATTTTGCAGGATCTTTCTATTGGGTTTTGTTTTCCTTATTACTTCAATGTTCGTTTTTGTTCTTGTATAGTTGAAGATAGTTACTTATCTAAGTAAATAATTTGATTTATTTATTATTATTATATATTAATTGTGATTGTTTTTTATGACGTGTTTATTATAGTAATGTTTAGTTGGCGAAACATTTTTAATTGCAGAAAAAAAACCGCTTCGCTCGTTAAAGGGCAGGGTTACGGTACCGTGGTTGTTTGGCGTGTCAAGCAATGAACTATACAGTTGATAGATTATTTTGGGTTTTAAAAAACTACTGTTAATCTTTTTATGTGTTTTCGGGAATATTTTTAAATTCCAAAGAAGCTCATATGTTTTTTGAAAAGCTGCGTACGCATTTTAATTGAGGAAAAATGATCATTTCACATTATAAAGAGGGGGGGGGGCGTGGATTTTTTAATTCAACGGACTTCCTATAAATTCTTAGCACGGTCATCGCCGTGCGGGTACTGCTAGTAAATAAATAAAAATAAACACTGACGATTCTCCCCTCAGCAAAAAAAAAAAAAAAAAAATTGCTCCAGTTTGCATTGATTTTTGGGGAGGGGGGGATGACTCAATTGACCCCCTTCCCTATGACACTCTTGGCATTTGCATGGCTATAATCTGATATGCATAATTAGTGAGTCATCCAATCTTAAAAGGAAGTTCTGAAGTACTTAATTTCTGTAACTACAAAGAAGTCAAACATCTTGAAATATTGTAAATTAACAGAAACAAAATTAATGCTATAAGTAGCATCAGTTGAGCGTGGAGTGACAGGTGAGCCGTCCAATTCCACGCAGATGTCACTCCTGATGATCGTCTCACTTTAAGCGGGACAGTTGGTTTTTCACTGAACTCATAAATTTTTTGAAATAGAGCCAGCAACAACAATTAAATTTTTAAACCCTTGCACAAAAAATCTTTCTCAAAATTTTATAGTTCAAAACAATTGAAAACATTTATATGTATAGAAAAAGTTTGTAATTTTTAGGGGCGCCTAAGCCGGGCTTTACAAACTTTTACACTTAAATCAGGCCCTGGGGGAAGGGGGGAGACACTCCCCCGGAAGTTTTCCCGAGTTTTAGGATTTTTTTTGTTTTTTTTTGTTTGATGAAAGTTTTAAACACGCAGTTTTGTTAGATCCATGGGCGCCCATATGTAAAATTTTAAGGGAGGGCTCAGACATTTCTCCCATGGTTTAGCATGATATTTTCCCCATGGAAACCGATTTCAGTACAGATTACAGTTATTAAAATTTTAAATTTTAAGAACTTATTCATTAATGGCTGGAGAAGAAGTGCTTTTACATTTTTACAAAGAAGAAAGTACTAAAAGCAAGAACGTTCCAATTTCTAAGGATGGCCTGAGCCCCCACTCGCCCCCTATATGGGCGCCCATGGTTAGATCTTTGGTATGTTAATGGGAGGAAAGGTTCGGTGGCTCTTTCATAACCTTTCAAAAGTTCAAAACACTCAGACATGACCTTTTCAAAATCCTTATATATTATTTCTGTAGCCTGTTTTTGGTTTCTACCTCAATTCTTGATTGATTTCTCTGATTTACACCTTATTTTACAGCTTATCGTGCTGGCTACTGACGAAAAATAGACCCACGGTCTAAAAATTGTTTTTTTTTTTCTACCAAAAAAACCGTTTTAAAGAACCAGAATGAGGTTTTCGGTTAAACTTATAACTTTAACTTGCACTATGACCGACACAGCTGAATAGCTTGATCGGCAGAGCATTCTCCTGGTAACCAGGAGAATGAGTGTTCGGGCCCACGTCCGGACAATCTGCATCAAAAATTAGAAAAATATCGCGCATTATATGAACGCTTAATTAAGTGAGTAACAATTATGAGGGAATAGAATAAATGAGAAGGAAACGCTTCTTGCTGTTATGAAAACTTGATGTAACTTTGTGCTAAATTACTTCTGAGTTGTAAGTTTTTTTTTTTTTTTTTCAAAAAAACTTTGGCTCTGGTAAGAAAATTAAAGCATAATGTAAGCTAAATTATAAGTATCAGGTTTAAGATTTCAGACTACAAAAGAATTTTTTTTTTTTTTTGTTTAGAAAAAAATAATGAATCGTACATTGAAATATATATTCTTCGAATGAGTTTTTGACTCTTTGTACAAATAGAAAAATTACTACCTCAATTTGAAGGATAAAATATACATTTTCTTCTTCTCTTTGCAAAAAGAAAAAAAAATAGCTTATCGCATTTTTACTACATTCGAAAAGCTACGCTTAAAAAAGAGCATAGTTCAATATATTTTGAATTTTAACCGTGCTGTTAAATGATGAACACGTGCTGCCATCTAAGTCATAACGGTTCAAGCAGCCTGCGGTAACAAATTGTAAATATTTTCAAAAATAAAAACATTTCTCTTTAATATCTTATCTTATATATTATTCCCCTCTCATTTTAGAACTTTTCAGGCTGGCTAATGACGAAAAATAGACTTACGGTCGAAAAATCAAGTTTTTGGAAACGCTTCTTGCTGTTTCAAAACCTTGATGCAGCTTGAAGTTCTTATGCAGATTTTTTTTTTTTTTTTTGTTAAGCAAAGTTCTAATACAATTTTCCAATTTTTTACGTCACTTTTGGCAAAATAATAATAATAATAATAATAATAGCCTGTGCGTGTGTGTGCGTGTGTGTGTGTGTTTATATTTTAATAAAGCTTAAAAGCACTAAACTTAGTTGTTCGGTTAAATTGATAAGTTTTTTTTTTTCGGTAGAGCGTTCGGCTATAAACTATCTGAACTTCGAGCAAGCTTGGGCTAGCCAACATAATATCAAATTTACATTAATATTACGCATTATATGTACTCATAACATACACACGTAATAAAATAAATGCAGTGGGAATGCTACTTGGTGTTTCAACTCCTTTATGCAGGCTACAGTTAACATTCGGATAAGTTGACTGTTAATCGAAGGGTGATCTTCCTTTTTTTTTAAGCTTTAACTACATCCAGACCACTCAGCATAATGTAAGCATAAAAAAAATATTAGATTTACCTCAAGGAAATCCTTTTTCTGCAGAAAAACCTTTTCATTGTATGCTGAAATGTAGATGTTTCTAATAGCAGTGTTCGACTTTTTGTACAAATGAAAGAATACTACGCCAAATTAAAAGTACGAGTTTCATCCAGTAAACCTTTATTTTTTTTTTTATTCGCGAGAATACGATATAAAACATTAAAATTATTACCAACTTCATTAGTAAGAAATCATTTTCTACTCCTCTGCTTTCTGCTGAAAAAAAAAAAAAACATTTTGTCTACGTTCGAAAAATTACACTTAAAAAACGGACTCAGTTCAACTGGTTTTGGTTTTGAATTTTAAGTGTTCGATTAAAAGAGAAACATGTGCGGACATTTAAGCCGTAACGGTTAAAGCAACCTTCTATGCGAAATAGTTCAATATTCAAAGATAAAAGCACTTATTTTCAATCTAATTTATTACTTCTCTAGAATGTTTGTTTCAATCGCTACGTGAGATCTTCGTCATTCTTTATCAAATTCCATGCTTTACGAATAATTTTAAATCGTATCATGCTGGTTAATGACAAAACATAGAAGCATGATCTTTTTTTTTTTTAATTCGGCAAAAAGCTTTTTTGCGGATGTTTACTACGCATTCTTTCAATGAATAGCTTTCGAAAAAGAAAGCGCAGTTGCTAGGTTTGTTGTAGTGTCGGGCTGTTAATCAGAATGGCGCCAATTCTAATCCGTGCCAATAAATATCTCTTTAATATTTCTTTTTTTCCCGTCAGATGCTCACATGGGCAGGACTGTATTTGCCACAACCTGTTTTTTCACATGCACAATTATTGCTTTTTCACGAGTCACTACTCAGCCACTGTTTTAATGATATTTATGTTCATTGAAAATACGTACAACCAAAAGGTGAGCGATGATCAAATTATTATAACGTTGTATTTAACGAGGTTTTGTTGCTGATGTCTTTAAATTACATGCCTTCTCTTCTGCGCTTACTTTTTTCGGTTCTTCTTCATAATGTTCATCCTTTGAAATTTTTAAAGAGCGAAATGCCTTATGAAACGATTCGAAGCACAGTGCGGAGTTCCGCACGGGTCGACTAGTTGTAGTTATTAAAACGCAGTTTTTGAAGAGACTCTTAAAGATAAGGAGAAGGTGTTTTTTTTTTCGGGGGCGGAGGGGAGGAGAGGGTACGGTAGAGACGCTCTACTGAAAGTTCTTCGAAATTGAAATCACACAGCCTCAAAAGATGGGTCACACACAGACAGATACTCACACAGAGATATTTTCCGGATTTCCGGAAATAGTCAAGATGGGTTCAGCAGGCCCGTGCTGGGTCTCCGAAGAGGGCGGTGGAAAGACTAGTCGGGGGGCGCCAGTATTTTCAGGTGCATGTTCATATATCTTGGGGGGAGGGGGACACTTTTTTCCAGAAGAAAGATATAGTTTCTGGCAAAGTTCTTTCAATTTTTTTATTCAACACCAAAAAATGTAATTTTGTTTACTTCTTCAAGCTTTTTGGGTTGATCTTAAGAGGGGGAATGGTATCATGAGAGTAATAAGGGGCCATTCATTAATTACGTAAGGGTCCCGAGGGGGAGGAGGGGGTTGGAAAAATCTCTATATACCCTTACTTTTGGGGGGGGTCGAAAATATTCTTACGTAATATTTTCCAAGCCGACATTTTATATTAGAAATCGTACGGTCTAGTGGTTTCACAGGGACTATATTTCATTTGCGTCTGGAAGGTAAAAAACGTATTAAGATGAGATAATTTTTTACTTTGTTTTACGAAGAATGATTAGTGTAAAATGTAATAAAAGAATCGCTCTTAATTGGTATTGCATCATATACAAAAAATGTCGAAAAAACATTCAGTCTCGATTCCAACGTTTTAGCAAATATTTGTTTACACGAAAAGGTTTAATTTCTTATAGTGAATTTAATAAGAATTCCAGTGATGTGTCCAGTGATAAGAACTCCAATTATTTTATTATTTTGGAAAACGAAATGGAAACTTACGTAAGAATAGGGGGGGGGAGTTGAAAAATCTTACGTACCGTTACATGGGGGGAGGGGGGTCAAAAATTGCCAAAATCATCCTTTACGTAGTTAATGAATGGTCCCTAAAGAGCTCTCCTATAGGTTGGGTATAGAATATCCCCAAATTTGAGGGGTCCGGGGGTTTCTCCCCCGGAGGAAAATTTGAAAAATAAATATAAAATTCTGCATTTTGAAGTCATATAAGGGGTAATTGGAACTACAAAAATAATGGGGGGAAAATATGCAAACAAATCTTTTCTGAAGTTATATACTCTTTTGCAAATTAAGATAGTACAAATTAAAAATTGTTTTGGTTCGAAAAATCAATGTTAGCAGCCGAAAGAGAGAAAGAACGAGGGAGGAGAAAGGTTAATGCAATATTACTTGCTCACATCGGCTTTCGGTACAATTAGTTTTTGCTTTTTTATCACTCATCCAAATCCAACCCACCGACAAATACAACAATAAATTAAATATCGAATGATCAATAGCAAATAATGCTTTAAAATGGTGCACAGATTTAGAAAATAGGAAATTGGTAACCAGATAGTAACATAATGATAATGCCTATTTGGACTATTCATAATTTAAACACTTCGTAAGACATAAATTGAAACACTTCGTAAGACATAAATTGAAACACTTTGCTCAAGAGCTTCAAAGACTTATCTAATAATTTTGAAGGACTCAAGAGCAATTAAAAATAATTTGAGGACTTCATTTGCGCTTTCCAGTCTCTGATATTTTAGTACTTAGTTGTATAATTTAAGTTTTACAAACTTGTAAGAAATAGCTATTTTAAAATTAAATAAAAGAATAAGTATTACAAGCTCATTGCACCATTTTTTTAATAACATTTAGTTAGGCTAGAAAATTAAAAGGAATAGAGATTATGTATTTTTTCCCTAGCTAACTGAACAGATTGACAACATGCGGAAGTGATGTAAAAAAAAAGCAAGCAATACACAAGTAGGACTAAAAAATTAAATCTTTAAAACCTCCGACTGAGTGGCAAATGCAGATTCAAGAGGGAAAATTGAAAATCCTTTAAAAAGCCTTGTACTATTAAAAATCAATTACAAGTATTTTATTTGTTAACAATTCGAAATTGGCAACGGATAAAAATGTCAAATCATTGCTTTTTTTTTTTTTTCTTTTTTTGTCGGCCAACAATAAATTCGTTTAACGATCGCGTGAATAAAGGCGTGTTTAAAATCAGCTTTAAAAAGCGTTATAATTCGAATTCTATACACATAACATGGAAGTTCCAAGCACATTCTATCAGACGCAGAAAAATATACTCGTTATTTTGGTACTAAATTTTTAAATATTTTTTCACTGCAAAAATCGCGAAAAACTTTGAGGTTTTTAATTAATGTATTTGTTAATTAATGTCATCCGAAGACTCAATCTAGCTAAGAAGTGTCTCGATCAACTCTCATTTCGAACAATTTTTTTTCCCGAAAATCGGTCAACCCGTTTAGCCGCTGGAGTGCCGCAGTCAGATACACAGACACATACACACATACACATTACACACTCACCGTCAAACTTATAAGCCCCTTCCTTTGTGTGTCGGGGGTTAAAAAGAATTTCTAAACTACTTTACTCGCCCATTGAGTTTGAAATAAATAGCAAGATACGAAACGCGTGCGTCACAAAATATTTTTCTCAAGTAATATGTAACAGAAACGTGAGAAACATGATTTTTACATTTTTGATGCAGGATGTAGCAGATGAATTTAACATATTTTCTCATTCCTCCTCGCTCCCCCTCCCATTTGATAGAAACTTTAAAATTTAAAGTCTGTAGCCAAACTTTTCCGAATTTTCAAGGTTTTCAACCATTTTAAAATTGAATTTATCTTTTCTACTTTTCCATTTTTAGGAACTAATCATGCAATTTTTCGGGAGCTGGAAACTCGCTACATTTTTATAAACAGGATAATATGCAACGTAATCACAATATAATAAGTGACCGCAAATTGAAAACGTATTTGAAAAATAACTTTTTAAATACCGAGACTTCGAATCTGGACTACACAACAACATAAGTCTACCATTTAAAACATGAAAAATAATAATAAGAAAAAGAAGAAGAAAAGGAAGAATAAAAATAACGAAACTAAGAAAGATATTAATATCAGCTAATTGCATAATAGAAAAATCAATGAACTGGGAAATAGTGGCCATAGGTAAAATATTGTGTTATTACAAAGATTACTTTCACAAACTTAAACTTCGCAAAAATAAAGTTTGTATTCTACCAAAACACTATCAGTAACGAAACCGAAACCATTCATGAATAAAACTGTGATTACGTTTAACGTTTCATTTACGAGCTGGTTTCACAAATTCATTCTAAAATTTTCTTATAATGACTTTTTAACATTGAGACTTCGAATCTGGTGTGTCAATTTAAGCTAGGCTTGCCAGATTTCTGAAATGTTCAAACCGGGACACCGGAATGACTCTCCCCCCCCCCTGCATCGCTAGTTTTCAAAGTGTTACACGCCCCTGACTGATTTTTGGACTGTTTTATAGGGAAGTATATTATCGAAGCTATGAATAAATGATTACTAATTATGAACCTAAAACAAGGGTAATAAAAAATGACATAAGCGGATAAAATTTGAACATTTCCCTTCCGAGATGTGAATATAATTTATTTTAATTAAAAACAAAACACTTTGAATGGGGAATAAAAAATTGAACAATATTTAGAGATACTTTTCATTTTATAAGTCTTTTAGAGACCTTTTTGGTCATTTGTAATCAAATTAATTTTTTTCCGGGTCTGAAGCAAACCGGCCGGTACACCGGGATTTTGTTTTAAAACCGAGACGTCTGGCAAACCTAATTAAAGCTGAACTATACAATAACACAGGTAAACAATTTAAAACATGAAAAAAAATATATATATATATTAATAAATACATAAATAAACAATTAGGAAAAACTTAGAAAGATATTAATATTAGCTAATTGCATAACAAAAAATCGACAAAATGGGGGAAAATGACCATAAGTAAAATGATGTGTTATTTTACTATTAGATTACAAAACCTCAGAAATGATGGGTTCCTGTTGGTGAATATTTTACGGTGCCCCTTCCCCTCACACAGAATAGAGAGAAAAGTACCGAATATTTTTATATAAATTTTTAGATAATTGAACTTGAACATGCAATCCAAAATTTATCTGTTAAATGAAAGTCAGGAATTTAATCTAATTGATTAAATTGATCAATTTTCTTTCTAAAAACCATTTTTAAAAAATAACAAAATTAAAAAATTAACTAATTGATTGTAATGCAACAAAAACTAAGTTTATGGCACCCTCTCATAGTTCGGCATCCAGAGCGATCCCCCTCTTTGGTTGGCCCTGCTCAGGACCGTCCTAAGAAATGACGACTTCTGGGGCGACCATTTTCTGGCGACCCCTTCCCTCACACAGAGAATTGGGAAAAGTACCGAACATTTGCATATTTATTATTAGACAACTAGCATTCCCGTACCCGGCATTGCTCGGGTAGTGGAATTAGCTGGGGTTAACAGTGCTTGGTGCACCTAGTTTCGAAAATCCCCTGTAATAATAATTACTTATTTTAATATATAAAAATCTTCTGTGCGGACGTTTGTCACCATAAGGCTTTTAAACGGCTGGATCAATTTTGATCAAATTTTTTGTGTGCAAGCATGGTTTCGAAGCGCGATGGATCGAATCGGAAACGTTTTTGTTAATTAATTAATTAATTTGAACATTGGATGGTTATATCTCCCAAATGATTAATATTTATTTTAACCTATTGTTGAGCGAGAACTGAAATAAATATTTAACCTGTTGCCAAAGGACAATAAGAAAGCCAGTTCTGCTTTATGGAATGAAATTTCCTACTGTGATATGTCAATTGAGAATAGATAAAACGTAGAGAGAGAATGAAGCTTTCCATTTCTTAAAAGCAACGATTTTAGGTCCCGTGATATATTTTAAAGTAAAGTACTGGATGGTTCACGCAAAACGTGTGTTCTGTCGTCGTAGTTGAACCATGTGACCGGATCGGTGCTTTAGGTTTTCTTAACCAAATGATCAGAAAGTACCGTACCTAGCAACATTTGTTTCTCGGCTCAAATCCATCTGAGTTTTGGCACCAATGTCAAAAATACTTTAAGGATTATCTAATTAATCAGTACATTATTAAAGGATAAAATGATGGAATTTAAAGCCGAAACAAATTTTATTTTCGTCCAGATAAATTACAACAGGGTAGTTCTGTACACAAAAGATCAGTGCAGTGGACGATCTTTATCTTTGGTGGAAAGAACAAATTAGGCAATATATGAAGTTTAAAAAGTTTTCGTTCAAAGGATCGGAGCGCTAATCGATCGGAGTTGGCTTCGCTCACTTATCGGCTGGGTTACAGTAACGTGGTGGCTTGGCGACTTTGGCTGTAAACAATAGAGTTGTGTGATCATTTGTTTACAATTTAAAGCTACTGTTAATGTAATTTATTGTATATTTTGTTTATTTGGCGAATTATTTCCAATTGCAAAGAGTTGCTTTTCGTTTTTAAAGAGTTTTTAGTCATTTTAGTTGAAGAAAGCGTTTATTTTACATCGTTAGGGGTGGGGGAGGGATGAGTGATTTTCGCTTATTCAGAGAACTGTTTTTACCTTTATCATTTTTTATACGATATCTTTTTCATTGTTTTCTTCTTTTTCATATGGGGGATGTTGCAACGGGATTTCCCGTTTGTTTTAGATGGGTAGTTAGTTTTTTACACTTAATATCTGAGGACGCTTTTTATCCTTTGAGTATGGCTGAAAGAACAAACCATCAAGTACGGGAGAAAAAATAGTTAATAAAACAACTGTTCAGTGGGCATTAGATAAATCAAGTTGTAATAAATATACGCATTCTGACACCAAGCAGCTTAAAACCTTTTCTTTTTACTTATTTTTTTCAACAAAACTACTTCAAACACTTGATAGTTTATTGAATTTTTTTTACTTTTCAATTTACAAAGTTTGAACAGAACAACGTCTGTCGGGTCCTCTAGTTACCTATAATTTTTCCTAATTTTGGGAGGATCCCTGGGTCCCTGGACTCCTTATATATATGCCCTTGTCCGTAACCGATCTTTAACTGTTATTAACGATCCTTTTAAAGTATTGATTATCTTTGCAAACACAGACCATCCACATTTTATTGTTATACCTATGTTTAAGCAAGAACTTCTTTGTATATAACATTTTTAGTTTTTTTTTTCCTAGTGCTATAACATTGGCCGTGTGAAAAAAGTCTTCTCTTAAATCGATCCCTGCTACTTTTAATGTGACTTATTAATGGTTATTGCAAAGCAAACTTTAACAGGAAACTGCACTCTTCTAACTTCAAAAGGATAGTCCGCCTGTGATGATGTTCTTAAAAACTACGTTTCTAGTTTTGAAAAAATAAAAGCAAAAGACAGAAATATTATGATTTGACTTGAGAAAAGCCTCGAAGAATCACGTGAGAAACAAAAACAATATCAAATTTATAGTTCGCTATCGACCAAAAGTTGAGATGAAGTACTGAATAATGATTTGAATGGAGGAAAGCCTTCGAAAATAAGGAATTTGAATTTCAATGATAGGTTTTAATTTCGCAGAAATTAAGAGGTTTTAATTAATTTCTCCTGAACTAATTGAGATTTCAGAAAATCCTTTCTTAGTGGTTACTTTCGTAATCATGCGGACATGCCTGCCAAATTTCAAGTCTGAAGCTTCAGCGGTTTCGGCTGTGCGTTGATATATATATATATATATATGTATATATATATGTATATATGTTATCTCAGAACATTGATTTTTATATATTAAGATTGAACATGCTATCCGAAGCCTATGTGTACCATAAGAGCCATGAAAAATGTAATATATTAGCTTCTAAAAAGCCTCTTTTTAACACGCTTTTATTAGCTTCACCTGTATGTATGTATGTATGTATCTTGTAACGAAATTTTGCAGCTCAAATTTCGTCCACTTCCTGCGATCGGATTCTTTTGAAATTTGGCACGCTACCTCAGACCCGATGACAATGCAATATTCCATAATCAAATTAATTAATTAACTCTTTTAATTGTTAGTTTCCTCCAATTTCAATCAATATTTTGGCATAAATTCAACAATGTGAAAAAGGAAAAATTTAAAAAAATACATTAAAAAATGCTCGCAAAAATTATTTAAAAATATCTACAAAAACCTTTAATTTTTCTGCATCAGACAAAATTTGTTCCAATGTTCCAAGGTAATTAGAACATGAAATATAATTGTTTTTAACTAATTTCATGCCAAAATTTAGGTGAGCCTTCAATTGTGAAATTCATTGCTGATCAGACCCTTGTTGAACAAAACTTTTATTCAAATGCATCTCAAATTTTCAAAGCAATATAAATATGATTTCCGCAAACTACATCGATGACTCAGTAGCTCCCCATCGGGGTGCCCTATTTTTAACTTTAAGATATTACCTCGCACTCGTTTTATGAATAATTTCGTCGCCTCATAATTCTCCAACATAAGACTAAAAAACAGAAAAATAAAATAATAGTTTAAAAAACTAAAAAAACACGCTTTCATAGCAAAATGAACTAAAAAGTGAAAAATAATCTTTGGATGACAGTAGTTGACAAATCACTTAACTTTAATGTTATACAAAAAAGCGTGGGGGGGGGGCTTCTTATTAGTTGTCTTGAATTTTTTCCATGTGTTGTCCAGCAAAAATGTAAATAGACAGCACCCCACGCTTTTTTGTATAACATTAAAATTAAGTGATTGGTCAACTACTATCATCCAAAGATTATTTTTCACTTTTTAGTTCATTTTGCTACGAAAGCGTGTTTTTTTAGTTTTTAAACTATTATTCTATTTTATATAAGAAAATGTTTAAAAAAATAAATAAATTGTAATGCAGCAAAAGCTTAGTCTATAGCGCCCCCCTCCCTCTCTCTCTCTCTCTCTTATATTGGCGCCCAGGGCGATCGCCCCTCTTCGGACTGCCCCGAAGGCCGGCACCCTTTGCGAATATTTTCTGGCGCGGGGGGCACCTCCCTCCCTCTACTTTTTCGCAGAGAATAATAGAAAAGTTCTGAGCAGTTTTACATAATTGAAAATGTAATCTATTATCTAAATGTAATCTATGTGAACCATTAAGGCAGGAATTAAATCTAATATATTTCAATTCTTCAAACATTTCTTTAAGAAGATTAAAATTAAAAAAATAATAATTAATTGGAATGCAAAAAAGGTTTAATTTATGGCGCCCTCTCAGATCTCTGCGCGTGGTGCGTCACCCTCTCTTCGGTCGACCCGTAGCACCAGGTGCACCAGGGCGCCGTAATGTGTGAAGGCGGCATTATTATAGCTAATGCACCGCTACTTAGAAAACGTTTCAAACTCAGTGGTCAGTGCTTTGCTTTTTTCCCTCCTTGACTTCATACAGTGCTTCATATCAAGTCTTAGAACATTTAAATAGAAGCCATCTGGTTACCCAAGGGAACTTCATCACTGTCCACTGTCCAGAAAGCAGGGATGGGGTCAACAGTGATAAATGGTAGAGGGTAATTTACTGTTTAGAACTTGCCGATCCCCCGGAACTGATTTACGGCGGGGCATTCGGGGCCCAGGCCCGTGGCACCAAAGGAAAGGGGGCACCAAATTTCTTTCATCATTTTTTTTTCTTTGAGCAAAAAGACAGAAAAAAAAAAAAAAAAAAACCTCCAAAACAGTTTTATGATTTACAATGAAGAAGTCATATTAGACTCTAAGCAAAGTTTCAAGGTTTCCTGTTTTTATGTAATCAGTAATAATTTGATTACAAAACTAAAGTTCAGAATGTCAGCTTATGATGGCATATTAAAGAAATTTTCTTGCTTGTATGAATGGGACAAGCAAAATATTCGAGAAAGTGCAAAAGATCTTCAAAAATCTTACTCCTGTGATTTGGAGGAATCTTTCCCTGATGAATTTATTCATGTTAGTTCAATCATCGGAAAAGAAAGTTCAATCACCAAAAAGGTTTAAAAAATCCTTAAACTTGGTAAATGGGTACTTTTGCCAACGTAGATACAGCCCTGAAATTGTTTTTGACTTTGCCAATCTCCAATTGTAGTGGAGAACGATCATTTTCGCTATTGAAAATGATCGTACGCAAAGGAACTAAGTGTCCTTTGCGTACTCTCATTTCTGATAGTAAATTATTTTCATTAGCTCTATTATCAATAGAAAGAAGTTTGACCTGAAAACTTGGTTAGAAGAACATTATAGATGAATTTACTACAAGAAAGCAAAGGAGAAAACAAAGAAACGCAGAAAGTACATGATGATTTACCTTAACCATCATAGTTTCTCCATCTGTGACTGTAAAAAATTCCGAAGGAGGAGTCCGAAAATTGTTGAGCTTTATTTTCTTCCAATTTTGTAAAAATGTTCCAAAAATCAAACTTAGTTTTATACTCTAATATATTTTTTTTCGATGCCCTCTTGCAGTCAAACATTACAATTTTTTCCATTTGCTAGAATAGTTTTAGCCAATTGGGGTCCCCAAATAGCAGGGGATTTGCTACGGCCTAGTAGACCTTCTCAGTAAACAGGCCCTAAGTAGAGAGAAGAAGGCCCACGGCCCAACTTCCATGTCGAAATCCAAACCTTGGCTAGGCACGATTTCCTAGGCCCCTGCCATGAAGAGAAGTGAAAATCAGTGAAAAAGAAAAAAGTCCTGGCCGTTTCGGAGCCCGGAAAAAAGGCAGCCAATTGGTGTTTTTCGGTGGATCTGGTTTGGGGAAAAGGGGGGGGGGCGTCAGAGTTGGATACGGCCCGAAAATTTTTGAGCTTTATTTTCAATTTTATTAAATTTTACAGTAAATCAAATTTAGTTTTCAAATGCTTATATTAGTTCTAGGGCACCCTAGAGCACCAGAACTTTGACCAAGGGCCCCCAATTAAGAAATAGGGGACCCTAGGCCTAACAATTTTTGGGGCCCCCTTGTAGCTAAACATTAGTTTTTTTCCATTTACTAAAAGTTTTAGCCATTTGGGGCCTCAAATAGCAGAGGCCGCGGTGTAATTTTCCTATTCAGTAAACAGGCCCTGAGTGGAGCGAAGGGAGCCCACTGCCATACTTCCGTACGTGAAAACCAAACCTTGGCTCATTGCAAAAAGTATCATATTGCTCTCCCTAGAATACCTGACACAGGGAGAAGAGAAAATCCCTGAAAGAAAAGGAAAACCCGGAAAAGGGGTAGGATCTGGGATGAGGGACACAGTTATCATCAGTATGCCCCAGTTTCGTACTCGTTACACATTACTAAGAGAAATCTCACAAATAGCAAAGATTTATGCTCGCGGAAATTTGTCAAGGACCCGATTAACGAGTGAGAGGGGCCCAAACTTAGCAAATATCATCAATTTATAGTGATTGTCAAAATTTCATGCATGGGGGGGGGGGAGGCAAGAAGTTTTCAGTAACGCAATTTTTCTTGCGCCTCTGATTGTCAAAATAAAATATAACAAATTCTAACGAATAAGTTTTTATTTTAAAACCTGGTACTACTTCTGGGCATTTTTTTAAAAGCGGAATGTTTAGCTCGAATAAGTTGCTGCTAAACCTCTATTGTTTATCAAAAACGTAGTAGATTATGCACCTGTAACCAAGTAAACTTACTGAATCTCTTATACACGAAATATAATGTACATAAAAATTTTCTATCTACATTGATCTGTTACATCTACATTTGATTTGCCACAAGACAATAGCCGCGAAAGGCTATTGTTTATTTTTTTTATTTACCAGCGTAATATAAATTTTCTTAATTCTGATACAGTGAAAATCTCGCCGAACTTACAACCCTTAAGCATGAACACCCTCATTATAGATAGTTTTTTTTTTTTTTTCAATAACCCCATCAACATTTTCTATGGTTAAACCATTGAATCTCCCTTTATTACAGTGTGGAAGCTTACTTATCCTGAACATAGCTTTTCTTGTAAAAAGCTCTTTTTAAAATATTTTTGCAAATCTCTGTGGTTTCTCTTTGAAAAAAGAAAGAAAAGAAAAGAAAAAGACACAAAGGAAAGAAACCAGAGATAACACATCAGCTCCTGGAACCTGAGCTCTGATTCCAAGAAAAGCAGCTGTAAGCAGGACTGCAGCTTTATAAAGGTCCTGGGTGTTATTAGTGGGCATTTCTTGGCATGGCTAATAATAAGAGAACAAGTCACTTTGCCGAAATTTTTTATTTCCCCAGAGTAAATAAACAGCCCTCCAATCCTGCCGCCGTTGTGATCTTTTTTTCGGAGTTCACAATAGAGGTTGAATAGGCGACTCTGGTGGTTGTTGTCTAAAAGAAAGCAAGGGCGGGCTGAACACATGTATTTGCGGAAATGCGCGGAAGGGCACCCTTAGAGACTTGCCGAAATTCGAAATTCGAAGCGGTTTTTTTTTTTGGATGAACATTTCATGAGAAAATTTCCTCTGGTCCACTTATTAT
>NC_072734.1:169761975-169814392 GCF_026930045.1 Uloborus diversus
GGCCGGTTCCATCGAGGGCCGCCGAAAAGGGATCAGAGCCTTAGACCATGCAGGAGCGAAATTATCGGGCCACGGCCCCCAAAGGGATACCGATAGCTCGGGGAAAGGTTTTTAGAGCATTGTGGTGTACCGTAAAACTTTTCATTGAGGCCGGGATCAGGGCCGACGAGAGGCCACGTTAGCCTATTTGGAACCAAAGGGCCGCAGAGCGCGGCTCCTTGTCAGTCTGATCACCGGGCCCCCTCCCACAGAAAACTTATGCCACTCCATTTTCAGTCCGAGCCCTTTCAAGTGCCCTGTCCAGGCCCGGACTGGACAGGTCGGCTAGTCGGCGATCGCCGAGGGCCCCCGAGCTAGGGAGGGCCCCCAAATGAAGCGGGGGGGGGAAATTGTAGCAAAAAATGATTTTACAATTCTTTGATTTCCTTGTAACTATTTCGATCTGTTTCCTTATACTTCTTACCAGGATCAGGACCTGATTACTGAATAGGCCAACTAGGCTGTGGTCTAGGGCCCTTGCTTTTTAGGGGTCCCAAAATGCCTACCGTTGTTTTAGTTATTGACTAAAAGCGTAAGATTTGACTGCATAGTGGCATCAAAAAATCTTTGCTTAAGAACTTTCCTACATCTTAATCATGCCCTGTTCAGGATGCTTTAGATCACTCTCTTACTAGTTTTATACAAATAGCACAATGGGCCTAATTAAAGCCAGGTAGGGCCCCGTGGCAAACATGAACTTAAGGGGCCCCTAGGGTTTTTATCTCTCTGAATTTGGCCCGTAAACAAGACCGGATTACCAAATAGGCAATCGCCTATGGGTCCCGAGAGAAATTTTCAGCCTCCCTGCAAAAAATTATCATGGCCTCTACCCGCTCAGTGAATTACGCCTTTTCTAGCGGCGTAACTACGTACCACACAACTCAGCAACGCGGGAGGTGCCCGAAAAATTTTGTGTGAGCTCTATTTTCATCTAATTTTATTAAATTTTTCAGTAAATCAAACTTAGTTTGAAAAGCTTATATTGGTTCTGGTGTACCAAAACTTTGCACTTTTTTCCAATGTAAGTAGAGATCAGGGGCGGATCTAGAGGGGGGGCCAAGGGGGCCATGGCCCCTCCCAAAGCCTTGTGATTGTAGGAATATTTTTAAGAAAAAAAAATATTATGAAAAGATAACAAAATTTAACACATGCGTTTTACTGAAAAAGAAGTATAGGCCTTAATTGGGAGATAAATTATATTCCTATCCTCAAAACAAAACTTTTATTTCCAAAATTTTTCTCCATCTTTTACATCATTTCTTGATTCCAACTACAGACACTTGGGCAATCTCTAAATGCTGCTGTTCTCAGAGTATACCTATTGTTCACAGGACAAAAGAGAGCCTAAATTTTCGTTTTTATGGCTTTAATTTTGAAACTAGGGAGAGAACCCCCTTTTCCCATGCCCTTTCACAAATGCCTTGATATGTAGCAAAAAATTGCATTTTAAGTCTTTTATTTGGAAAAAATGTCAACGGAAACTAGCTTATCTACACTTACTTGCTTATCTAGCTATATCTACACTTAACTTGCCTAAAAGCAACTTAAATGACATTTTTTGGGACTTCAATTACAAACGGGCTTTGATATGACCCCCTAGTTTATATCGTGATGATAGCTTTAAAAGGAGGTTTTTGGAGGAGCTCACGAATTTTTCATCCCTTTTTAAAATATGCATAAATATAGTTAAAAATCGAATTTTTCGAGCCTTAAAAACAAAATATTTCCAGGAATCAAGGAAGGATTCTAAGCATCTTCACACTTTCTTTAATGTAAGCAAACATTACTTAAAGATGCATTTTTAGGCTGGACAGCTGAAGAGCTAGAGAGGAGCACTCCTCCTGTTTTAACTTCTCAATGTATAATGACAGAATATTTTGGTTTCTAAGCTTTATTTTCAAAAAGTATTTTGGGGCCAACGCCCGAAACCTGACCTTTCTCCGTACATCATCAAAAATAGACAAACTGCGTTTTTAGTTTCCTAATTTTCAAAAATTACTCGGAAATCTAAATTTTTAAACGTTTTCGAGGGAGGTTCCTAAATCCACCCAAATTGAGTTTTCAAAACTTCATTTTAATTAAATTTCTGGGGAGTTTGGAGAGTGTTCAAAAATTTCGGATGGCCCCTCCCAAAACAATCGGCTGGATCCGCCACTGGTAGAGATAGAACCCAATTAAGATATCGAAGGCCCTAGGCCGAACATTTTTTCTGAGCATCCTTGTAGTCAAACAGCACAATTTTTGCCATTTGCTATTGCAGTTTTAGCCGTTTGGGGACCCCCAAATAGCAGGGGCTCTAAGCCATGACCTAGTTGGTTTATTCGGTAATAAGGCTCCAACCTCCATGCGCGAAAACTAAATCTTAATTCGGGGAAAAAAGGCATCATAATGAGGATTGGGGGACTCAGTGTCAGCATTATGCCCTAACTTCCTGCTCGTCACATTTTAAGAAAATTCTCACTACTAGCAGAAAGGTTTTTTATGCTCGCGGAAGTTTGTTAAGGTTTATATAGGACCCGATTAACGAGTGAAAGGGACCCAAACCAGACTCGTCTTCTGGGCAGTCAGGGAATTTAGAAACATAATGTAATTATGCATTTTCGCTTGTATTTTGACGTTTTTTTTTTCACTATAAAATGCATTATATTCATATCCTTGCCCCATACAAAACTTTAAAATGACGAACCCGTCCCAACTTAGTAAAAATTTCAGCAATTTATAGCTGTCGCTAAAATTTTATTTAAAAATGAACACAACTATAATTTGGATTAATGCCAGTTAACAAATTATTTAGCTACAGTGTGGAGCCGATAAGGAGAACAAGGCAAGGCTATCCAAAGTTTTTGAGCAAGGAGCAGAAATTAGGTTTTGATGCAAAAAAGGGTGTGGGGACCTTCGGAGTGATAAAAGTTTATGAAAAAAGAGAAAGGGGATAGAAAAAATGAACCATAAACAAAAGTTTTTTCCTGTAAATTTTAAATAGAAATGGAATCTTAACATATTATTTAGAAACGTCGAAGAATTTGAATTATTAAGATAATTTAAATAAAGGCCCCCCGCCCAAATGTATGCTGCAATCAAAAACATTCAATGCATTATAGAAACCTATGGCAAGCCAAATATGGTAGCTTCATAGCGGTCGATGACATTTCTAATTTTTTTGAACTCATAATATCTTAACGAAAAACACAAAGTGGAATAAAATAAATGGCGGCCGAAATATGTTCAAAATAGAAGCCAGGGCTGACGAAAAGCAATGTCAGCCTAGTCGGAAACCAGTTTGCCCTTAGAGGGTCCCCAGAATCAGAGCAGTAAAAGTTTTATGGTAGAAGTGGAGCTAGGCGACCAAGCTAACACTCGGGGGCACTGATAGAAGAGTTGATCGTGAAAAACAGAAGTTGTGGCCAGTGCTTAATAGTGCTTCAGTAGTTGCCACTTCAAGGTTTATGTTTGAAAAAATAGGATTCCAGGTTTCCCAATGGATTCAAACGTGCAGGAGGTAATACCTGAAATCCTATTTTTTTAAATATAAACCTTGAAGTGGCTTCTGAAGCATTGGCCACAACTGGTGTGTTTACCTTACATGAAAACAAAAATGAAATGATAATACCTTCAGTTCTTTTCTTTTAATGTGTGCTTTAACCATTGCGAAATGAAATATTCTTTTTCTCCCTGTTGTTTTTATACTATATTTACTGTTGAAAAGCTACTCCAATGCATTAATTGTACCTTTTTTAGAATTTAAAAATAGTAATAAAATATATGGTTTCTTATCGATTTCAATTAGCAATTAATCCTATAAAAGTATCTAAAATTTATCAAAGTTTTTTTTTAGGAAAAAATCAGACTCTATTTTACAAGTTTTCATTCCTCCTTTTTTTTGTTGAAGTAATTTAATGCGCAGAAACATAAACTTGCTTTTAAATTCCTTTCTTATTTCAAATATTTTGTGGTACAAAAATCAAGAGGAAGGGATGGTTTGCGAAAGGCGCTCCGAAGATGGTAGTTGAATGGGACCTCCCAGAGCGCTTTTAGTTGTATACATGTAAATGATCTTTAGGGAAATGGGGGTTTAGCCGGGAAGTTTAGATCTTTTGTACTCACTTATCTTTGAAATGCTTCACATGCTTGACCAACTTATATCCGTAGACTCAGAATGGGAACTAAATTACCAGAAGTTAAGATAAAATTAACCGACGAGAAAAGATATCTTTTTGTGTTATTGGTTATTTTGAAGCCTCACAATAAATCTAAAGTCACCGCAGAGTCACTTAGAAAGTAATAATAGGAAGTTTTTTTTTTTCTTCTTTTCTTGTTCTAAAGTACGTCAGACATGAGGCAGCGAGTTTCTTCCGAAAAGTGTTCCTCTGAGATCAGAACCACCTCTTTCATCTTTCCCCTTTCTTGGTGCTCGTATGGGATGTATCTTAGGGATTATAGAGGTGGAGGGAGGGAATTTCTCAGTTGCGCTAAACCTCGAATGACAGATAATTTATTGACTACTTTCGGTAAATAGTACTCAGTTTTTATCCTTTGTGATCCCGTACCTTTTAAAGAATTTCCCATGATTAAGCAACTGATTTCGGCTCCCTCTCCAAGAGAAATTTATTTACTGCATTTCAGATTAAATGAACAACAACCTTTGTTAGGAACCTTTGAATGCATTAAATGTTACCTGTAAGTAATGCCTCTTCTCGTTTAGAATATCATTCAAGCACTTGAACTGTATCGTGTGTGAAAGCAAAAGAACTGATAAGTTTAAGAGTTTGAAAGGATGTTCGTGTAATGTGCAGTGACTGTGATGTAGGTTTGTAATTTGTGTATATTAAATTTCTGAAAGATACCACAACAACTCTGTTAAATCGTAAGTAGATTTTTAAAATTTATTTTGCTGACCTGTTTGTTGACATGCTTTCTAAACAAGAAACGTAATATCAATTGTACCTGTATGCATACAATAACTTATCTATTTTATTTTGTAAAAACTGAAATCTACCAATTACATTCAAAGAAATAAACGAATTAGTAGAAAAGTAAATTTTTTAATTAATAAAAAAAATCAACGAATAAATATAAAGTAATTAATGAAATGATAATATGAAACATAGAATAAATTAAGGCTATGAAAACTGATTGTTTTTGTCACCAAATTTGTCACCAAGATAGCGACAAAACTTGACAACCAAAAGACTGGTGAATATATCGCCCAGTGTCCGCCAAATTATAACACCACGTGAGTTTACATCGAAATTAACAATGATTTCCCCCCCAAAAGGGGCAAAAGATCCCCTTTGGAGCATCTGAATGCAACCAAAGGTGCACAACTAGACCCCGCTAGGAGTCTACGTACCAAATTTCAACTTTCTAGGACATTCCGTTCTTGAGTTATGCGACATACATACACACATATACTGTACATACATACACACATACGCACATACATCACTGTAAAAAAAAAATCCGGAAACGTTTCTGAGTATATCGTGCAGCTGCGGGTTCATGAAAGTTTCAAAAACGTTTCTGAGTATTTCGGAATTCTCTTTCTGTAATGTCCAGAAACGTGTCTGAGTATTTCGGAATCCTCTTTCTGTAATTTCCAGAAATGTTTCTGAATATTTTTGGAATCCTCTTTCTGTAATTTTCAGAAACGTTTCTGAGTATTTCGGAATCCTCTTTCCGTAATTTCCAGAAATGTTTCTGAGTATTCTGTGCAGCTGTGGTTCATGAAAGTTTCGAAAACGTTTCCGAGTATTTCGGAATTCTCCAAACAATTTTCAAAAACGTTTCCGAGAATTTCGGAATCCTTTTTCCGTGATTTTTTCTAAAATATAATTCTTTACTATAGTATTGCATACCATATCAGTTTCAATTCTTTTCATATCTAAGAGCAATAATACAAGCAATTTTAGAATCATTCGTAGATTTTTTTTTTTTGAATTTCTAATGACAAATAGCGTGGTTAACAACATAACATATGCACAGTTATAAATTTTTGAAAATTTATGAAATAATATAGTAGTTTCATTCCTAATCACAAAATCGTCGGGGGATTGGAGGGGGGGTACTTTCTGAAAAGTGGGGATTGTTTGTTTAACAATCTTAAACTTCAGTTTTTCTCTCAATATTTTCAAAACAAAACTATCAACATAATGTAATTTTAATGCAGAACTTAAAAACATATCTTGTATCAAACTTGATAGCTTTTATCTTCGGATAAAATTTGACAGGACTTACCTACCCTTCGCGTTCCGCAATTCGTTCACCTCAAGTCAATTTCTCTGACGAACAAAGTGTACCGAAAAGTACCAACAGAGAAATTGATGAATTTAAATATGACACCAAGTCCCCCTGCTGGAACCATTCGGGTTGATTCTCCTGTTCTTGCCCTTTTCCAGTTCATCACAAATATAAATACTTAATCAAAATAGGTTACTTATTTTATTTTTACAGTGTGCTTAAAATGCATTATATATTTTATTTATTAAAACATTGAACTCTATTACATGATTATTCCATTTCATATATACGAGAATCCCCCCCCCCACACACCATAAGAGTGATGGTGCACCCATAAAATGCTATAAAGCGCCCCCCCCCCCCTTAAAAAAAGCAACCCCCTGAAAATGTCAATGGCACAGTCTGCGTGATGAACGCCCCTTGTCTTCTCCCCATATGTACATTGCATATTAATAACATAGCTTTTTTTTTTAAAAATGATCACTTTTAAAACAATGACATGAAATAATATTACTTTTTATTTTGGCATGTAAATGCAGCTGTTCCATTTTTGCCAATGACTCATTCCTCCTGAATGTCCTACATTAAACTAGTGTATAAACGAAGGAAATGTTATTTACGGAACAACTAAAGTCAAGGAATTTTTTATTGTTAACCACATTTAACAAAATGAATAAGCAGATGAATTAATTGCATAACTATGTTGCTTACTATAATAGATAACTGGGTCATTTTCTAATGGTATAAATATTTTTAAATGAATGAATAAATTATAATTAAAAAAGATAAATAATACTGGCACATTTTTTGTGAAGCATATTACAATACTAGAAAACATTTGCATTACCATATTTTTAATGAATTAAACAATTGATTTTTTTTTTTTTTTAACCAATGTAGTATAAACCGTTTTCAAGTATTTCGGAATAACTTTTCTGTGATTGCTTTTCAAATATAAATCTGCTTTCTTTTGCGAAATTAATCAGTTTCAATTGGTTACAACAAATAGTACACTGCGCACATAGGTATGTAGGATAACTTTAAATTAATTAGATAAACCCAAAAACAGTTACAATTGGAGCTTCATCAAATGCAAATCAACAAAAATATAAATGTATATAACAACATGTTTTAAAATATTCATTAATACTTACAAGTGAACAAACGGAATAAAATCTAAGTACCTCCATTACAACTGGATAAGTAATCCAAAGGTTTTCGTTTCAGAAAGAAAAAACACGGGTGTTGAAAGTATTCACGCTTGAACATACAATATATGTCTAATCATGGTCGCACTGGAAATTGTAAATAAGCAAATCGTTATTAACTAACTTAATAGCTGCGTATATCGTCTAAAAAATCAAGGGCAGTCCAAAATGCAAAGGCGCAAAATTAGTTTCGACACATTTTACTACTCTCTAGACATGAAATAACAAGCAATCCAATGCTAAACAGTTGCTGACTGCAGCAACCATAGATAAGGAAAAAATAAGTTCTCGTTATTTCCGACTCACTGGCGCAGGTGTTGGAAGGATAAAATACGTTTCGAAGCATTGCGTCGGCACTTCCGCTTCTAGATTTTTTGAAACAACAAAAGCTTTCTGAATAATGAGGAGTTCGCTATTGGATGAAGGATTCTTACTATTTCGGAAACGTTTCCGATACATCAAGAAACGTTTCAGAAATTTGTTACAGTGTACGTACATACAGATGTCATGAGAAAACTCGTTGTAATTAACTCGGGGATCATCAAAATGGATATTTTGGGTGTCTGTACGTTCCTAGGCACATATCCACTCGTGGTAGGGTTGAAAAAAAACTCAACATTCATTTGGGGGTGATCAAAATGGAAATTAAGGCTGATTTTTGGGTGAAAATTTTTTCATTTATACAATACTTCCTTTTTTGTAAAAGGAAATAAAAACACCTGCATAGTAAAAAGTGTAATATTCGTGCAGATGATGGGGGATTCGGGGGCACTCTCCCGGAAAATTTTTGAAATTACAGCTTTAAAAACGTATTGTTGGACTATTTCTAGATAATCTCGGGCGATGTTTGCGGGAGATGTATTTGAAGAATTCCCCCAAAACGTTTTCGAAAACAGAGCTTTAAAACGCAAGTGTAAGCTATATTTGGAAACACTAGGAGAGAAAAGGTTCAGGAATTCTTTCTGCTCAAAAATTCTCAATCCAAGTTCCCAAAACGCCAATTTAGGTGCAATTGACGCTCTTTGGGAGGAGGGCGATTATTTTTGAAATTGAAGTTCTTAACAAGTTTGTTACCGATAAATCCCCCCCCCCCCCTCCTCCCAAGTCAGTATCTGAAGTCAGTATCAAACACTTAGTATTCATTACAATATTTTAAATCTCCTTTACTGCATTTTAACCATTTTTCTGTTTAAACATGCTTTGGCGGTCCCTATGAAACTGTCAAGATTATTTATCTACTCGTTTTACGCTGAAACTTGTCATAAGTTTGTACTATGTACTGAATACTTTTTTTTCGTTGAAAAAAAATGTTCGAAATTTATCAGATGTCTCGAAAAATTTCAGCTGCCTTCATTAGGTTAATTATAATAAAGAACCGTGGATGTTCGCGAATAATACTCAAATGTTTAATTGTTTAATTTTCAAGGGTTGCATTTTCTTTAAAATTTTGCTGAAAAAATACTTTTTGTCACTGGAATTCTACTTGGTATTTTATTACTACTATTTAAATTTTTTTAATACAGAGATCGTTTTCTTTCTTTATTTCTTCTTCTTCTTCTTCTTCTTTTTTTTTTTTTTTTTGTTTATCACTTAATTAAAATCGGCAGCCTCGGTTCTGCGCTTCTCCTGGCGACGGCCCTGTCTTTACGTGTTCATGTCCCCTAAAAACTATTACAGGCAGCTGTTAGGGTCTTAGAAGGTCCTGGACAGTAATGCAACAAAGTAATCTTATCGGCCGTAGAATTTACAGACACACGGTAAAACATCTTATTACTCACAGCATGAATTTGTAGATCTTTTTTTTTTTTTTTTTTAATTCGTAGCCATTACAATTGTTACAGGGATTTTCTTATAAGTTGTTTAGAAATGTACAAGATTATTATAATATTTTCAGAGATATTTAAATAGTTTTTTTAAAAAAAGAAAGAAAAAATCATGTTTTGTTTTGTTTTTTGTTCATACCATTCAAGTGAAAAATTCAAGGCGGCCCAAACAGAGGCGGCCCACCGGGCATTTGCCCGGCTGCCCGCCGGCCCCATCCGCCACTGAAAACCCTTCCGATTGGATATGAAACTATATACTACCTATGTTTTTTTATTCTGCAATTTAAACTGCGTTCTAATAAGGTAGTTGAAGTTCTATACTTTACATGCATGCAAGCCAACTATAATTTTTATTATGGCGCTCCAAAAAAAAAAAAAAAATACATGGGGACAAAAAAAATAACAAGATGAAGCAAAAAGGTGTGATATTTTTCTAATAGTTAAGGCATTGCTTTAAAATTAAAAGCGTGTGATTAAAAAAAAATCTCAGCCCCTTCCAACAATGGCTCACCCACGGAGGGAGATAAGGAGCTAAGCTCTCTCACATTTTAAGCTCCTCCCTTTCCCCACGCCACATAAGGCCTAAAAATGCAGAATTTTATGTTTTTCAAAATTTTTATAATATTCTATACTCCACTGAAACAGGGGCCCTGTATCACAATCCTCCCCCCTCCCCCTCCACTTACTAGGTAATAATTAAAAAAAAACCTTAATTCACAACAAATGATTAAAAAAAAAAAACGCACCTTTAAAAGATTTTGTAAAAAACAGGACGACACTTCGTTCTGATAAAAGGGTAAGTCAAGCAAAACTTGAAACACACTTTTCTATAGATAAATTTAACTCTAGTTTTATTGCTTATATAGTTTTATTACTACGTATCCAAAAAGAAAAGCAGTTAGAAACGATAATTTTCTTACATTTTCGGGGGAAGGGCCCCCGGAACCCCCACATCAGGGGGCCCCTTTCCAGTACCTAGCCGACCACCCAGGACGGAGCCAGTCCGGGCCTGGCCCTGTCCTTATAGTCCCCTGTCCAACTAGGCTAACATGGCCTCTCGTCAATCCTGCGGAAACAAGGGGCCTGGCTTGGAGTCCAAGCAGTATAAATTTTACAAGTTTTATGAAGGGGGTTCGCCTCGATTTTTGGCGGCCGTGGCCCCCTTATAACACATCTTCATACACATATGTGTATGTGTGTGTTTGTATGACATATAGTGGTTTTATGATATTTTTAATGAGTGTTTTGATCTCCTCTCATTCTCTTCGCGACGCTGCTATTTTAGTAAAGGTTGTGTATGAAGGGGGAGGGGGGAGGTTGCATCCAAGAATTACCCATTGCCACTTGTTTTATTTTTCAAAGTAAATGCAGCTTACTATTTTATAAAACTAGAACCTCTTTCTAATGTCGAAAGTAAGAAAAATCTCTGGTTCAATATTTAAATCCTTTGACATCTGTGTGGCCTAGTGATTCGCTTCAGATCAATGCACAATCTAGCTCTTTAAACTTTCTCCTTCTAGCGGGGATTGCCCCAAGAAAGAAAACGATAAAAAAGAAACAGCTGGAATCGGGTGGGGCGATCCTTTCGTCTCGTGCTCGTAACATACATTTCTCGATGTTCACTTGAATAAATAGCAACAAAAGTAACCTTTTTCCCATTCATCTGAAGACATTCTAGCTTACTTTTTTTAACATGCTTTTTTGTCAAAATACTCATTTTAGACTGACAAGTACTTCTTATATCTTATCTAAGAATCTCCCTCTCGAAAAAGGAATACAAAACAGTGGAAATGCTCAAGTATCCCTTTTCTACTATTAAACGCCATAAAGCTGTCAACATGATGTGTTTCTCTCAGTTTGACGAAACGGACGAAAGCTTGTGTCCCCACTGCCTAGGGGAAAATCACTGTTCCATTGGCCACAGTCCCTGTTTCAGGAAGTGGAAGCCCCCCTCCCACCATCAACTGCCGCGAAATTTGGTGGCGCGTTGGCTGAACCTCAGAATCATTCTCTAAAGAGTATCTTCTACTTTAGCTCATACCACTTACTTTTTTCTGATAGTTTTGCCCTTTCTTTTTTGATTCCCAGGATATTTTTTGCTCATGTATGGTTTAAAATCAAATTTAAGATTTGTCAAAAAGAAAAAAAAATAATCAAGAGCAGTATTTAGAAAAAGAGCCAAAGACAACGAAAAAGAATTCCCATAAATTTCATCTTTTTTAGCACCATGGCTAAAGATGTTACCAGAGCAGGTAAGTCATTGTTTATATAATTTGAACGATGTAATACAAACGATGCAATAATATGCTTAAAACACCCATGTCAATGAATGCTAAAAATTAGCTATTTTTATTATTCAAGACTATTTTTCAGTTTACTCAGTTTAACCCTGAGATTTACTTCCGGTTTTTAATCGTTGTCAAAAGCAATGAATAATTGTAATTATAAAGTTATCATACTTCTGCTTTTTAATTGTTGCCAAAAATTAATGAATAAATGAATTATTAATAAATTTAACAAATTAATTTCAAAGCTGAATTTAAGAAACTAGATATTTGTGGGTGTTTTTAAAAGCGCTTTTTTTCCGCTATACTTGTTCAAAATGTTTTTTAATTCGAGCATACAAATCAACAATATTGAAAAAAGATGAATAGTAAATTTTAAGCTATTCTCTCTTCAAGTGCAACATATTTATATTAAAACGAAAGTCAATAAAGTTGGGTTTTTTTCTCTCCAAAAAAGGATAGGTAACTAGTAAATATGTTTTAAATTTCAAAAAGGCACACCTCAAATAAATTTCAAAACGTAAAAACTTTAAAACAAAATAGATTTTTTTTTTAAATATAAAGACTATTTCTATAAGCTTGATTCACACTAAAAAGTATGAAACAAAATAAGTGTATGATTTCTTGATTAAAACACTAAAAAATTGCAGTTGATCTTAAGTTTTTTGTTTAGGGAAATTCTGAAGCAGCTAATAAAATTTAAATTACAAATTTGAGAGAAAAAGAACTATAGGTGGTACGCAGCTTTTTATGAATAACTTTTATATTATACCGCCTCTATTTATTCTTCTCTGAATTTTTAATTTAAATTTTATTGACTGCTTTAGAATTACCCTAAACAAAATATATTAAGGTTAACTGCAATTTTTTAGTGTTGCAATTAAGAAACCATATACTTATTTTATTTTATACTTTTTAGTGCGAACTTAGAATTGAAAACATTTTTTGAATTTTATCACAGCTCTCAAACTTGAATATTGTTTCGGTACTTTTTATGCATATTTATAATTAAATGCAAATAATCTGGAAAGATGTGCCTTTTTTTCAATTATTCATATTTTAATGTTTAATAACGAGTTTTGATATCAAGCGCATTATTGTGTTTCCAAATGCATACTACAATAAAATAATACAAAAAAGAATGTTATTTAACTAGGGGTGCCCGATGAGAGATGACCTCCCAAAAAATAATTGCTCAGCAAATTTTATCTGAAGATTCGGAAAAATTCGAGACATAGTTGCAAAATTGCAATTTTAAATTTGATTTGCAAAGATTTAAATCGTCAATTTGAAAGAATCAGATTAAAAACGCTTTACGAGTTCTATTTGGAACAAGCTGCACCCCTTTCTGGGTTTTAAACTAACATGTACTAACTTGCGGGGCTCCTGAGTATTGCAAAACAACAGTTGGTAAGTTTGAAAAGTCGCTTTCAAATTCGTGGTCTCTAGTAATATATTTTGCTCTCTAGTTAAGGACTTGAGATGAGACAAGGGTTTTCCGTTAAAATATAAACCCTGCTGTTCTAATTAACTGAGAAGTTGTAACAAGCTTCTCATTTGATGCAAAAAAAAAAAAAAAAAACTGTTTCGGATGACATAGAGCGTTAAGGGATGTGGAGAAATCTCATCACTTTAATAGGCAATTTACGTGAAATTTTAGCTTAAAATATTATTTATAAAAAAAACTAATTCGAAATTCAAAATTAAAAACTCCATGTGCAAATCCTCGGGGCTCGAAGTAATTTTGTACCAAATTTCAAGGCAATGGGGTCTCCTGGACGCAGGCCCGCCACAGACTTTTTTTCACAATTCCTTTGACGTTACTTTTTTTTAATTACAGAAAACCCTCGTTGTACGCCGGGGTTACGTTCCTCGGAAATTCTGCGCGAATCAAAACCGCGTAAATTAAGATTAAGATTTAATATTAGTGTTAAAATAGGGGTTAGGTTCCGTAGAAAAAAAAAAAACTTAATTCTAAGGATGACTAATTGTATAATAAGTTTAACGTGTACTTATATCGATTTCTATGCACAACACGCATAAAGAAAGCACAAATTAATTTAGTGTTTATGAAAAGGAGCTGGCTTAGGGTGGTTCAAAAACACTTTTTTTCAGCTAGAGGGTAGGACACCTCCCATTTTTTTAGAGTTACTAATAGAGTTATGCTGTAAAAGTTTTAGCTTCTTACTCAAACTTTAAGAGGGTGCTCAATGACCCCTTAATTCAACATTAGCCGTAGCATAGAAAATGCCACATGTTTGGAAACATTCAATTTCCCCAGCTTTTTACTTTCTTCTATATCTAATATATAGAAGAAAGTATTGGATTCGTGCAAATTTTCGAATTTCGAATTTCGACGGATTCGTACGTTTTGAGGTGCGCTGAGTCCATTTCGACCATTTTTGGAAAATGTCTGTCTGTCTGTGTGTGTGTGTGTATGTGTGTGTGTGTATGTATGTATGTGTGTGTGTATGTATGTGTGTCACGTCTGTGTGTGACCAGTTTTTTGTGGCCGCTCTACAACAAAAACTACCGCATGAAATCGAACGAAATTTTGTACACATATGTGCCCCTATGTGAACTTGTGCCCATTAGTTTTTTGGCGCGAATTCCTCCAAGGGGGGTGGAGCAATGGGACGTTTTTCGAGTTACGCGTGCTTGCTATTCCTCAGGAAGTAACTGGCGGAATCAAACAAAATTTGGTCCATATGTTGGTATTAACAGGAACAGGTGCTGATTCAATTTTGGTGTCAATAACTCAAACGGGGGTTGAGCTATAGAACGTTTTTTGTCGTCAATTGTGACTGCTGTATCTCAAGAAATAATGAACGGAATGAAAGAAAAATTTATCGGCAAGTAGCCCTTAGTGGGTATAAGAACTGATTTTATTTTTGTGTCAACAGCTAAAAAGGGGGTAGCGCAAACACTCGTTCTTTTTTTCCATTTTGAGTGCCCTATCTCAAGAAGTAATGCTACGTTCTGGTTGAAATTTGGAATATATGTGAATCCATATGTAAACAGGCTCTGGTTTAATTTTGACGCCGATCGCTTCAAGAGGTGTTGATTTTTTTTTTTTTTGCGAATAAAAATATTTTTATTAATGCAACAATAAGAAAGATAAATCGTAATAGATTGTCGTCTGCGTATTTCTCGTGATTTTTACTTTCTTCTATATCTAATATATAGAAGAAAGTATTGGATTCGTGCACATTTTCGAATTTCGAATTTTGACGGATTCGAACGTTTTGAGGTGTGCTGAGTCCATTTCGACCATTTTTGGAAAATGTCTGTCTGTCTGTGTGTGTGTGTGTATGTGTGTGTGTATGTATGTATGTGTGTGTGTATGTATGTGTGTCACGTCTGTGTGTGACCAGTTTTTTGTGGCCGCTCTACAACAAAAACTACCGCATGAAATCGAACGAAATTTAGTACACATATGTGCCCCTATGTGAACTTGTGCCCATTAGTTTTTGGCGCGAATTCCTCCAAGGGGGGTGGAGAAATGGGACGTTTTTCGAGTTACGCATGCTTGCTATTCCTCAGGAAGTAACTGGCGGAATCAAACAAAATTTGGTCCATATGTTGGTATTAACAGGAACAGGTGCTGATTCAATTTTGGTGTCAATAACTCAAACGGGGGTTGAGCTATAGAACGTTTTTTGTCGTCAATTGTGACTGCTGTATCTCAAGAATTAATGAACGGAATGAAAGAAAAATTTATCGGCAAGTAGCCCTTAGTGGGTATAAGAACTGATTTTATTTTTGTGTCAACAGCTAAAAAGGGGGTAGCGCAATCACCCGTTCTTTTTTTCCATTTTGAGTGCCCTATCTCAAGAAGTAATGCTACGTTCTGGTTGAAATTTGGAATATATGTGAATCCATATGTAAACAGGCTTTGGTTCAATTTTGACGCCGATCGCTCCAAGAGGTGTTGATTTTTTTTTTTTTTTTTGCGAATAAAAAATATTTTTATTAATGCAACAATAAGAAAGATAAATCGTAATAGATTGTCGTCTGCGTATTTCTCGTGATTTTAATTGCATGGAAATGATCGGAAATATTATCTCACTGATTTAAAATTTTTAACTGTTGCCATCTTATGTTTGTTAACAAATAAAATATTTGTAATTAATTCAAGTAAGGCTTTTAAAGTAACTTTCAATTTTCGCTCTTTGTTTTGTTTTTACAATAATTCAGACATTGGGATGGTCGTCAAGTTTTTGCATGTGTAATTGTGTTTTTGTTAGGAATATTGCTTCCTCGTCAAGCATGGGGAGGGATCAGAAAAAGGAAAAATATAGAAGAAAGTTTCGTGATGGCCACAACATACTAGTTTTTTTTAGAAATCATTATTTTATTGCAATATATATACGCATATTACTAGTGTATATTATAATAAGTAGCATTGTTTTTCAGTTCAATTTATTTTTTTGCCCCTCCCCCCCCTCAACTTACGAAGTTTGGGGGAGGGGGTTGAGCACCGTCTTTCAGTTGAAAAAGGAAGCTAAATTTTTTCCAGTATATTACTATCCATAAGTCTAAAAATATTGAAGGGTGTCCCGTTATGCTCTGCTTCTTTCCAGAGCATTAACGCATCCATGATCATTTCCATGATAGAATATTCCATGTTAGAATCTTCCTTCACTAACAAATCAGAAAAATCATTTCTATTGTCAAGGAATGACTGAAAATTTTTGTTTTTGGCTCTATGTCATCGATGTCGGTATTCCCGTTGTTTTTGTCCTCCTTTGTCACTCCTAAAAGCGCTTCTTCCAGTGAGTTTTGAACTGTGTAAGTTTAATAACTTTACTTCTGGAAAGAGTTCTGGAACCAATCGTATAAAATGTCTCCAATGGCCCAAAGTCGATTATTAGCATGTCAAAATGCAGTTTATTACGTGTTGTCTGAAATCTTGAGGAGTTATTATTTTAAAAGAGGGGAAAATTTTATCTGTTTGCATTGAAGCATCCACGTAAAACCGAAAGTCATCCGCGTAAAATAAAATAAAGGTGTCAAATCTTACCTTGTGGGCATCGAACCTTTTTTCCTCAGCAACATAATAAAAGCTCGTGATCATCACATTTTCTCGAAGAATATTTTCTCTTACTAGAATGGGGAGCAAGGGCGTATTTAAGGGAGGAGACGAAGGGGCCCTGTAAAACCTGGCCCCCTCCCAAAATAAATTTAAAACCACTCATTTTGAATAAGGATTTAATATTTTAAATTTCGAAAATATTCATAATATTCTGCTTTGGCCCCTCCCAAAAGATGTTTCTAAATGCGTGCATGATGGGGTGGGGGCGCCGAGCAGAGGTCTTGCCCCTATTCGAAAATTAATTAGTTACGTCCCTGGAACTGCGTTTATGTCATAGCACATAAACTGAAAAGGAAGGCGAAATCCCAGAGGATAATTTAATAAGCCTCACGGGACAAAATATTTTTTTCAATTATTTGAACAGCTATTAATTCTTGCAAAGTACACATAAATCTTAACAAAGGATCTAGTTAATGTAATTAAAAAAATAAGCTTATTTTATTCTCTGATACCTATGCATTTAATGTTTCACCATTTTGTTCATTTGTTTAGAATTTAGTTGCTTACTTTGAAATGGTTCAAAAAAGAAAGAAAAAAAAAAGAAGAAAAGCCTTGGTTTTCTTAAAATATGTTTTCCCCTTCATGTTTAATCATCTTAAAGCAGGGGCGGCATTTCAGCATTTCTTTTGGGGGGTCGAGTTTCTTAAACATGAATTTCCTCAATGCAGTATAAAATACTTATTGGTTTAACAGGAAGGGATAATAAAATGATTTTAATGTTAAGAATAATTAAGTTTGTTAAGAAAAATTAACATTTTTGCGACCGGAGCTTTAATTTTATTTTGTAACTAAGTTATCTCACAAAATATCTCGGTAGTACTTTTTATTTTTTTGTAAAGTTTTAATCTGCTATTTTTGAACTCAGGAAGAAGAGAAGATTTTGTAACTGTATTTAATCAATATCCAGTGTTTTGCTTTATTGCCAGTATAGCTAAAGATGAAGGTCTTGCTTGACTCATTGCGCTTCGAAGGACACAACAGCGAAGGATGCGCTCTAACCTCCTGAGACACAAAAGTCATCTTTCAAAGACCTTATTGAAACAGTTAAAATAATAATAATGGGAGCAAGAAAGTTATTTTAAAAAACACATTTCCTTCAGATCCCTCTCTTTAAAGTAACCAAGAAAGCTTTTTAAATTCGGCTAGTATTTATTTTGCGTCATTAAAAAGCATAGTCGCAGTTCACAAAACAATTCCTCTTCCCTCATGCCAGAAATTTTACTTAGAAGTGTAATATTTTCCTTTTCGTTTTCTATAACCGACCTACATAATATTGAACTTAAGACCAATGATAAATGTATCTCATCAAATTCTGTCTCAATTTCTTAAGAAACGCTTATTTTATTCAAAATATTGATTTAATATTTTGACTAAAACTTCATGTAAGTTTTGTCACCTCTTCTACAATGGTATACAGTAAAATCTTTTATGGAAAGTTCTGTCACACACTTGGTTCAAGTATGCATTAGTGCGAAAATTACTATGAGTTTCAATTGTCAATCCAAGAATTAAGATTAACGGATTGAAATCCATTTTGTTTTTATGATAGACTGTTCAAAAAACTGCACCGCAGTATAAATAAAATAAACAAACATTCAAACAAAGTCATAGATATTCTAATGACATGAGATTTTCTATCACTGAAAAGGTCGCTTTCCAGTCATTCTTCCAGGGGGCTTTTATAGATTTAACTCTTGAATACCATCTTGTGTATTCAGAGATTGTCAAGTAAAGAGCCAAGATAGATTTGTTGAGGTGCTATTTTTTGATGTGGAATGTTTTTCAAAAATAGCATGTTTTTACAAAACGTTTCTATGAAATTATATAATACATTGAGTTGCTAAAATGTATTTGTGGCCCAAGGAATCAATGAACACTTACTAGCTAAACATTGACTATAATATGAACATAAAGCTTGTGTAAAATGACATGGAGTTGACGCGTAAAAATTGCGCATTCTCAACACTGTACGGGCATCTCATACAAGATGCACCATCAAAACATGGTGTACACAATTTTGAATTATTTAACCCATATTAAGAGATTACTTTTTTGGAAAAAGCAAACAATTATTCTCAATCAGTTTTTTCTGTTTTGAAAATGCAGGCAAATAATTTTCTAAGTTGAATTTACCCATTTTTTTATTATTCTTAGTGAAAAATTTGGGGGTGCAACCGTCCCCTTTCGCCCCTCCTATTTGCCGCCCCTGTCTTAAAGGGACATAACATGAAAAGAATTAATTTTCTATTGATTATACATCTAAAGATATACAGTAGACCTTTGTTTTACGCAACGTTCCACGGAAATGCAGCGTAAATCGAAACCGCGTAAATTGAGACCTAGTGTCAAAATAGGGGTTTGGATCCGTAGATAACAAAATACTTCAATCTAGTGATGACTAAATGTACAATAAGTTTAATGTGTACTTATATCGACCTATGCACAACATGCAGAAAGAAAACATAAATTAATTTCGTGTTCTGTTTATAAAGAGGAGCTGGCTATGATAGTCTTTTCGTAGTCATTAAGAATTTTTCTGTGTAATTCTTTGCAGAGGATTAACGCATCCTTGATCACTTGCGTCATATCCAGGATAGATCTTCCTTCACTTGACAAATCAGAAAGATCATTTCTATTGTCTAGGAATGGCTCAAAATTTTCAATGTGAACGTTTCTGGTTGTGCGTCACCGACGTCGGTATCCTCGTTGGTTTTGGCCTCCTTTGTCACTCCCAAAAGCTCTTCTTCCAATAAATTCTGAACTGTGTGAGTTTAATAACTTTACTTCCGGAAAGAGCTCTGGAACCATACATAAAATGTCTCCAGTGGCCCAAGCTCGATTATTTGCCCGCCAAAATGCAGTTGATTACGCGTAATCTGCAATCTTTATGAGTTGGATTTTGAAAGAGGGGAAAATTTTATCTGTTTGCATTGCCACCTCCGCGTAAAACCGAAACTCATCTGCGTAAAATAAAATGTAGGTGTCAAATCTTAAACTGCGTATAATCGAAACCGCGTAAAATAAACCCGCATAATACGAGTTTACTGTAATTAATAAAATTTTATAAATTGTAGTCGTTAAACCACAAAATTAGCATTACAACGCTTGTTTGCGGTGTTTACTCGCATAAGAGTGCATGTTTTTCACATTTCCTGTAGTACCCCCCCCCCCCCCCCCAAGGGCCGGTCCATGTTAAAGATCCCAGGGCCGAATTTCCTTCCCAGTCCGCCCCTCCCCTTCCCCTAGAAGAATAATTCTGGCTGCTCAAGTGACCAAAGTATTCCTTCATTTTACAGGTTCACTTTTATCAAACCTTTGCTTGTTTCTTTTTAATTAAATCTGTTAACTATGCGGTTTTTTGCAACAAGTATTAAAAACTCTCCACGGATTCTTTTTATGTAAGAGAATGCATATCATATTTTATGTTCTGAAATAATGCTTAGAACGAACGTATTGTAGATGCAAATTACATTACTAAACACAATTACTAATACACACACATATTTTGCAACACGTGCCAAATTCATCATTACCTCCTTACAATAAGCAATATTAATGCTTTCTATTGGCAGATAATTCAATGGTTCTACCACAACAGTTTTTCCAAAATATTATTACAGTCGGCAAAGCTTTAACAGTTGTAAATTACATAACATTTGAATGTTATGCAAAATTTTTCAAGTTATAAAAGAAGAAAGAAATGCAAGCGTTTAGGTCCAAAAAATACAGAATTACTGAGTTAAAATTACAGAAAAACTTCAGAGCGAAATTGGGGGGGGGGGGGGGGACGTCAAACGCAGGCTTTCACATTAATGTTAATTTAATCAATCGTTTTCTTCATTTGACATACTTTTTTTTTCAATGGGAGGGGTTTAACCCCAAAAACCCTCCCCTTGGACACGGCTCTGCCCCTGCATACGGCCCTGCCGCTGCGTTTTGTATAAAATTTGCTCCAGACGTACATTTACCCAGCTTCTCCCAGCAATATAGGGCCCATATTTATTGGGGACATTTTTCAGAATTAAACTATTTATATTTTTTATAAACCCTGAAATTATCTTGGATTGTCATCAACCACCCGGAGTCCGGAGTGAAAGGTTTTTTTTGATTTTTCAAAAAAGTTTTTTTTTTCTCAAGTTACAGCTTTCAAAAATTGTAAGCACAAGATTTGATCAACATCTATTTGATAAACATTAAAAGGGAACAAATTAATCCTTTTCAATTTAAAGAAAAGGGATTTTTGTACAGTGGCCGCTGCTTAAATGAATCACGTTTGTTCTTAACAGTTTTGATTCCATAAAGCGACTGATTCAATAAAGCGGCTACTTCAATAAAGCTGGATTTTATTCTGCTTTTGACAATTTGATTCATTGAAACGGTTGATTCAATGAACCACTGATTCTATTAACCGGCGTCTACTGTAATCTCACTTTTAAAACGATACCGATTGAAAAATTTTATTTTAAAATTGAATTTCTACCGTGCTATGCATCTTGGGTTTTTTTAATAAAATACAACGCGAAAATTTCATAAAGAGGAATAAGTATTTCAATCTCTGTTTTGAGGTGTACCCTCTTCCTATAAGGAGAGGGAAATTGAAAAAATAAAATTAAATAAATTCATAAAAAAAAATCCGGAGTTGGAGTCGGAGTCAGGCTATTTTCCTTCCGACTCCGCAGCCCTGAAAAAAACTTTTATTTTTGTCCCCCCCCCCTCTCACTGACACACGTACGTTTAATAATAGAAGAAAAAGAAATCAAATCGTCTGAACCTTTTTTTGCCATGGACACTGACTCCATTCCGTCTCTTTTTGCGGTTCTCTCTCTCTCTCTCTCTCTCTCTCAATTTCTCTCTTCATTAAAAATTGACACGGCTACTTAATTTTAGAAGTTCGTCAAAAAGTAATATTTATGCAGAAGCATGCACAGAAATTTTGGGGCTCGTCTAAAATGATTTCCACGGGCCCCTTCACCCCATACGTCCCTATATACATACTTCACCTTCATTTTAAAAACCTCGGGTCCCCTTCAGACTCGGGCCCGGGCCAACCGTGTCCCTTCCCTCCTCCTGTGCACGCCTCTGTATTTAATCACTTGTGTTGAATAAGTTTTTTTTTTGTTCAAAAATTTCATATTAAAAGAAAAGAAAATGTCTGGTAAAAAATTTCTCCGCAAACATTTTGACAGCGGATCTTGCGCCATAATCCTTCCCTGTGGGCACCCATGCTGATCACGAATATAACTTTTAATGGACCCAGTTTCTTCAATAGCGCTTGCATACATTGATTACATTGATAGGAACATATTCGTGTGACGGTTTTAATGTTTCGTTCTTAACTTATTGAGTAGTTTTTCTGAAAAATAAAAAAAACAAAATAAGGGTACTCAGTATACATCATTTTGTCTTCAAAGATTAAAATTATTTTTAATTTTATTTATTATTTATTTTAATTATTTTTCAGAGCAATTTCCAGCTGCGATTTCAAATTCGATCTTCTTTTTTTTTTCAAAAATATTTTTGTTGAAAAAATACGAATACGTATTATATTAAAATTTTACTTTCAAGAAGCGTTTGGAAATTTAATGGGAGCCATTAAATTCTCAATTGACAACTGATGTGCTAATTTCAATATTTATCTAATGCTCGCTGATGTTCCCAAATAAGATTTTTGATTTTCTGATTTTGCTTCAATTTTAGCAAAGCATCTCTCTCAAATAATACATTTCTGCAACAGAAGTTCAAGAATATTAGCTTTAGAAAAGATTGTTTTTTCGATTTATTGGGTCGTCGGGCTCTTCAAGAACTTGTCCTGTAAGCTCGCCGAAGTGTATTCTCTATTTGAAAAGAAAAAAAAACCAAATGAGGAAGATAACAGATTCCGGGAAAAGCTTCCCCGCTTTGGCTCTGCAGAAAGAAGGTGGAAAAGTCAGTATCCCTGTGGACAGCTGACCTTTCAACACTTTTGTTACAGCTGGATCACTGCGTTGACAACCTTGAAGACTTCCCAGAAAGGGAAGCGCTCAAGGGGAGGGGTGATGACCAAGACACTTCTTTTTTTTTATCAGCTTTTTCTCTGGGGTTGGCTTGCATATTCTTTGAAGCTCCGCTAGCTTATGTGATTGGCGATTGGACACGTGAATGCTTCATCCTGGGAATCGTTAGCAAACGCTGCTGTACTTTTGAGTTGACACCACGTGCATCTGCGTCTGAAGTCCAAAATATTTGTTACAGGAGTAATGTAATTTTTTAAGGATATTTTTACACCGATACAAGGTCGTCATCATGCACAATTTTTTCCCAAAAAGTACATAATGCATCCATTTTTAGAGTGAGCCAACTTGAAGGTAAGTTATAGTGTTAATTACATTTATTTCCTTGTACTCAAGCCCATCATTTACTGGGACATTAGTGCCAAGGGCGCCCATATGCAAAATTGTAAGGGGGGGGGGGGGTCAAATATTTTCCCCATGGAAACTGATTTTAGTGCAGATTAGAGTTATTAAAATTTGACATTTTTAATAACTTGTTCATTAACAGCTGGAGGAGAAATGTTTTTTACATTTTTGCAAAGAAAAAAGTACTAAAAGCAAGGAAGTTCTAATTTCTAAGGGGGGGGGGGGGCTTGAGCCCCCACTTCCCCCATATGGGCGCCCTTGATTAGTGCTGCATTTGTGTCGGGGGGAGGAGGCATCCCTAGATTTCTTTTTTTTTTACTTTTTATTAATTTTATGTTTTATTACAAAAATAGTGCAATTGCAGTGTGAATTGGATTCCAACCACCATTTTTCATTTGGGGAGTTTTTACACAATTATTTCCCCCCCCCCCCCGCAACTTCGCGTTTTTAGAAGGAATATTTAACGGGCCCGTCATTTAGGTGATCAATGTTTTGAATATATCTCTCCCCGCCTCCCCTCCCCCCTCTAAGAAATCTTGAAGTGAGGAGCTTAAGGTTTAAAGAAAGAGAATGACAAAAATCCTTCAAATGCATAGATAGGAAAACGAATACAAATGATTCTCTTTATTATTATTTAGTTATTTATTACTCTAAAAAAGAGAAGAAATGACGTCATTAAACATAGGCTTGCCAGACGTCCCGCTTTGACCGGGACAGTCCCGGTTTTCAAACAAAATCCCTGTGTCCCGGCCGGTTTACTTCATGTCCCGGAAAAAAGATAAATATTATTGCAAATGTGCAAAAAGGTCTAAAAAAATTAACTAAAGGATTGTTTAGGATAATTACTTTATCATTTGTTTCAGTGACTTGTAAAATTAATACCTGATTAGTTTGTGAGGATATTTACAAGATTAAAACCCAAAAAGAATGTCTGAAGAAGTCCTATAAAATGAAAATTACAGCAAAATTATTGTTCAATTTCCATGGATATTCAATTTAATAAATCAAATATTTACATCTTAGTGAAATGTTCAACTTTTATCTGCAATGTAATTTTTTATTTCTGCTGTTTTAGGTTCATAATTAATAACCATTTATTCATAGCATTAACAATAAACCTGATTAAAAAAACACTCAGAAAATCAGCCACAGGTGTGTAACCTTTTGAATACTTGCGACGCGCGGGGGGGGGGGGGGGGGGCGTTCCGGTATCCTGGTTGAACATTTCAGAAATCTGGCAAGCCTAATTAAACAGAATAGCAACTGAATTGAAAAGTGTATCCACAATCTTTTTACTGAAATTGCAAATGGTAAACACAATGTCAACAAAGTACGAAATTTTCCCAAAAATAGCAGATGCGTGTTTCCAGAGTTGCAAAGAGCCTCTTTTTCGTTTTCATGTGAGTTTAGGGATAGGATCTAGCTTTAATTAAAGCGTTCTCGAAATTAAAAAAAAAAATATTAAAAAAAAATGTATCGATGTTTTGTTTAGTTTACATATAGTAATTTTTGTCCCTTTTCGTCAGCGGGCGAATAGACATTAGGGGGCATTCATTAATTACGTACGGGTCCTGAGGGGGAGGGGTGTTTCAAAAATCTACGTATCCTTACTTTGGGCGGGGGGGAGCGAGGGGTCAGACCAGGGCCGGATTTAGCTTTTTAAACCGCTCCGTGCAAAAGGGAAAAATTGCGCCCCTTTTGAACTGCATGTATAAAGACCCCCCCCCCCCCCCCCCCCCCCCAACATATAAGTAAATACATGCTCTTTTTTTACATTTTTTGGCAACCGCAAAAATTTTGTCAAAGTAACTTGGCAGTTAATGTAAATATTAGTAATAATTTTCCAATCAGTTAACATTTGATTCTGGTGATTTCCAATTCTCCATTCATAAGACAGTGGTCTGAGAGAGAGCGGATCTAACGTCTGATTTAATAAGTGGGAGTCCTTAAGAGAATATGAGCATACAAATAAGGGGACTTGTGTTATATATGTGGAATCTGGAATTAGTAGAATTATGCTTATGTGTTGCATGCATATTACTAATCGTTTTTCCATGTGCAAATAAATAAATAAAATAGTTAGCATTTTGTGATCTTGAAATCAGATTATGTTTTTTGCAATTACGAATTGCGATAGGATCCTAGTCGTTGGGTTTCTTGTTTCTACTAATGGCTCTTATCGCATCTATAATTGGAATTCAAGACTTTAAATTTCAAATGAATACCAGGGCTGGTTGTTATGTGCTGAATGCTGTGTGCTGGATACTTTTTTCGCGAAAAGAATATTGTGTAAAGACGATAAGGTCTTTTATAAATACAGTGAAGCATCTTTTATCGTTTTTGAAGTAACTGCATGAAAAAAGCGTACAAGTGAAAAAACGTATAATAGGCACAGGTTAATGTGCATTAGACTGTGTAGGGACCAATTTAAAAAACGTATAATTGATAAAAACGTATGAAAGAGAAACGTATAAACGGTGTTTCACTAATTCGATTCCGAGGCACGTAGGCGCCAGCATTATAATAGAAAAATAAAATCAAAGGACGGACGTCGTTCAACGGTCAAGTGAAAACAATAAGCAATACGTGATTGCTCAAAAAAAAAAAAAAAAAAAAAAGAGCAATGTGAACATTGCGTCATGGGTAAATTTTGTGCATAAATAGGGGGTCCAGGGGTTACACCCTGGAAAGTTTTCTAAATAGTAGCTTTAGAACCGCTATTTTAGACAACCTTTAATGATATAAGGAAGAGAAGGAATGTTAAGGGGACCTTACTTTGAAATTTTTCGAACTTAAAGGCTCAAAGCAAAATTTTAAACGATTCGAAATTTTAATTCTGTAAACAAAATTTGAAAAAGGGAGGGGAAGAAGGGGTTATCGAAGCGTCTAGAGAGGAAAATTTTCCAAAAAAAAAAAAAAAAAAACTGCAGTTGTTACAATCTTTGTCTTTTTTTAGCATACTTTCCTAGTAAAAGTCAGAGAAAGAAGAAAAAAAGCATGAGAAGGCTTAATGCATCTTAAAATTATCCCGAAAAACAAAAAAAAGTCAGAAATAAATAAAATAGTTGGATAAATATTGAAAAATTAAAATATTGAAAAATTAAAAATTGGAAAGTAGGGTATTGAGATGGGGGAAATTGTCTGTCTGTCTGTCCCCCCCTAATAACTTTTGAATGAATAGTCCGATTCGAACAAATGTTTTTTTGTTAGAAAGATCTCGGCGAGAACATCTCATTCCTATGATTCATTTTTTGATTTGAACAATTTTTAGTTCAATTTTGAACAGCTCAAAAAAACTTAACATTAGCGCCTACGGGGAAATTCAAATCAAATATAAATCTTGAACTTAGAGGCGAAGTGGCTCCAAACAAACTTTGTAGGTAAAAGCTTTTGATGAAAAACATGTATCGAAAATATCTTTTTGATTTGAACAAGTTTTCGTTCAATTTTGAACAATCAAATCTCTTAACATTAGCGCCTAAGGGGAAAAGGGAAACTGAAAGTAAATATAGATTCCGAACTTAAAGGCGGATTTACTTCAAACTAACTTTGTTGGAAATAGCTCTTGCCGACCTACTCCCGACTCTGATAATTTTGGCGCTCCTGACTCCGACTCCTGTGCCCGAAAATTACTCGGACTCCGACTTCCCGACTTTGAATCTGACTTCGTAGCTTTGGCAAAAATTTATGCACGGAGGAAAAATGGCTGACTCCGACTCTTGGATATTCGACTCTGACTCTAACTCCTGTATCAAATAATAAGTCCTACTCCGTCTCTGCAAATATTGGCAGACTTGCCGACTTTTTGGGGAAATGACCGATTTCAACTCCGAGTCTTTGAATTTAAAACTTTCGGCTCTCGAATCTAACTCTTGTCCCAAAATCAGATGGACTCCTTTTTTTTTTTTTTTTGATGGAAAAAATGTGTGTTGATCTTTGATGGTGGAGAGGGAAGGTTCGGAAGAGCTTCCGCGAAAATTTTTCAAAATGGAAATCATAACTATGCAAATTATAAGCAATCTTTGATGACATTAGGAGAAGGGGTAAGATTCGAGGAGACTTCCTCGGAAATTTTTCCAAATTAAAGTTTGGAAAACAACTGTAGACAATCTTCGATGATGTTATAGGGAGCAGGTTTCAGGATTCTATGGGTTTTAGCGGGTTTTCCCTAACCCTAGGAACTCTTTCGAAATTAGTCTTAAAAACGCAAATATTAAAATTTTTAATTTTCACCCTTACCTTACATTTTAACATTTTAACATGTTTGAATTCAAACGCTTACAGCCCCAGTAGAATATTTCATTGTTTTGGACGGAGGTGTTTCTATTTATTTATTATTTTATTTTTGACTTTTGTGTGATAACTATGGTCATTTTTTCTACTTTGTTTTATTTTAGATATCGTGCCTCATTAATCTCCTGCAGAATCTTTGTTTTAACCTTCGTTTTTTCCCTTCAACCATTTAACAACCTCTGGTGCGACTTTTCATTATAATCGTTTAAATCTCATTTCTCTCTCTCTACTTGGACTTTTCATCTGTTTGAACTATATTTCGGCGGCACATACATTTTTCAGCATTTAGCTGTGAGATTTTCATAGTAAGAAAAAAAACGAAAGTAAGAAAAACAGAAACAGAAAAACGATATCTTGTTTATTTATAAATTTATAAATTTTTTGTCTAAAGCTTGCCATGAGTTTCTTAATTGCACCGAATACTGTAAAAGCACTTATTTTCACGAGGCTTTAATTTTTGCAACCCCGTCATAATCGAAAATTTTAAACCTGTCGAAATATCGTTTTACATCGGATTTTTCAATTTTCGCTTCTGTTTATAAAAAAAATCGCGAAATTTTCAGCACGCAAAATTACCATTATCTTCATTTTCGTGGAAATTACGGCTCGCAAAAGTTAGTCCTATTACTGTAAGCTTTTTTTTTCCCTCCTATTTAAAGATGTTTGAAGCGTTCATTTCAGTGGCTTTTAGTTGGTTTTTCTTATTAGTACAGATGTTCTCTGATATGTTACTAAATATATGTATATATTTTTTAATTTGCATTTTTTTTCTCAAATTTTACTGAAACAAAATTGGTCATTTTCGTTATTTTTTTTTTAATTTTTAAATCCGCGAAGGATTATCTTTAGTTTCATAACTAAAATCAAAATTGGTTGCTCGCTTTCTGAAAAACTGGGATGTTTTCCCCCGCTCCTCTCCTGTGGTGACTATGGGCACCCCGATGGGGGTCACTCTGATCTCTCAAAAATATCATAATTCGGCAAATTTTTCCTGACGATTTTGCAAATTTGAAGACATAATTCAAACATTTAAATGCCTGAATGTAACTATTTACTGGTGATTTACTTATGAGGTGTAAGTACATGTATCATATCCGCATTTTATCATCCTGCAAAGTTTGAATTTTCGTTCGACAGAGAATTTCTCTCCTCCCAAAAATTTAAGTTCGTATCGCCCCTGCTGGTGTTGATCCTCTACTGATGATGCTCCTTCATTTAAAATGATTTTAAAGTCTCTGTAATTAGGTAACATTCGACAAGAACTAACACATTTTACTTTAAACTTGGGCAGACTACGATTACAGACTAGATAAAGGATATCGCGATGCGCCATCTTCATTTGTAGATGGTACCAGTATTTTTTTCCAGAGAACTTAGTTTTTTTTTTTTTTTTTTTTCAGCCACTCAATTGCAAATATTTTTCTTATTTTGATTTGGCAACTTTGCGCCCCTCAAATTTTTTACTCCGTGCTGGGGCACGGACTGACGGAGTATTAGTCCGGCCCTGGTCAGACCCATTCTTACGTAATATATTCCAGGTCGATATTTTATATTAGAAATCGCGCGGTCAAGTGGTTTGGAAGAGATCCTATTTCATTTGCTTCTGGATGGTAAAAAGCGTATTAGGATGAGCTGATTTTTAACTTGTTTTACAAAGAATATATGAATAGCGTAAAATATAATTAAAGAATCGTACTTTTCATAACATGTTTTATTTTTAGTTAGTATCGTATCAATATGATATATTTGAAAAGAAAAAAGAATCTTTGATTTACGTCAAACTGGGAGTTTTAGTGTATAATTGATCCTTTTCTAACAACATTTTATTATTTTGAAGAACAAAATGGAATCTTACGTAAGAATAGGGGGAGTGGTTTGAAAAATCTTACGTACCCTTACATGGAGGGAGGGGGGGGGGCAAAAATTGCCCAAATCATCCTTACGTAATTAATGAATGGCCCCTTACAACGTGAGTCATTTTGCTGCTCTGCCCGTGAGCCTTTGGTTTCCGTTCGTCCTTGTTCAGGGTCAGGGGCAGTGGTGCAAATAGCGCCCCCGCGGTGCCGAAGGTTTGAGGGAGGGTGTCCGATCCAGAAGAAATAGGAGTTACAAAGAACTTTTTTAACATGTTTTCTCCTAAATCTATGTCACTCTCACTCCTAGGCTTTCTAAATGAAATCTCGACGAATGCATCACAGGCACATGCACAATTCATTCCCACACCCACCCTTTCCCTCTCCTGTGGGCTGGGGAGCATGATCCTGCAGGTCCGATGACCAGGGCATCACAATTTCAGGGGCACCAAAATTGGATAAATTTATTTCCTTTTTTTCCCTTTTTGAAATGCATTATACAGTAGACCCTCTTTTTACGCTGGGGTTGCGTTCCACGGAAATGCCGCGTAAATTGAGACCTAATACTAATGTTAAAATAGGGGTTGGGTTCCGTAGATAACAAAATACTTCATAGTGATGACTAATTGTATGATAAGTTTAATGTGTACAGTGCTCGCCACTGAAAAGTCACTGGATTATAAAATCAGCCGCTTTTTAAAATAAAATCTGGATGAACAGAATAATTGCAACACCAAAACATTTTAAAACTATCCTTTAATAAAATCACCATAGCCGTTTTATAAAATCGAAATTTTGGACACCATACGTAAAAAATTGATAAAGAAGCACCAAGAAGTGAAGGAATTGATCTCTGAAGATAAGGAAATCTCAGTGCCAAATTTGCCTCTTCAATGGATGTTTAGAAAAGCGCTTGATGATACATATGATGCACTTTAGAGCAAAGAGGAAAATAATATTGAACATTGCAAAACATTTTGTAAACTCTCAAACGATATTGAATCTTTACTCTCTAATTCGGTTAACCAAACTGCAATGCGCCAATATTTTAAGACCCGTGTGCAAAAACAAACCCCTCATGTTTAGTTAAAATGAGAATAGGGTTGTTTCTTTCAGTCAAAAGTAGTACTTTTTGTCACTGAAATTGATAGAATAAGCAAAAAAATAAAAAAAAACATGGACCCAGAAAATGCTTTCATTTTCCCAACAGTTTTTTTTAATTAATTTTTTAAAAATGTCCGATTTTTTCTCACAAGGCGTGGTCTTGATGACGTCACAAATGATTCTCTTTGGCGTATCTTTCCACCATGTTTCCACGTTATGACAATCAAGAAGCGAATTAAAATTGAGCTCTACACTTGCTATCAAACATATCGTTGCCAATACACGTGAGTAAAGATGCGAATTAAATATTTTGCTCTGTGAATGGCAACAATGAAGGGCATTTCATCATTTGATGTCATCGGCAGAAGCGTTAAACAATAAAAGCACACCGATTTAAGTATTTTTTTAAAAATATTAAACTTAAACGAATTATTTAAGAAATGGTCAGATCCTGTGTTTTTAAGCATGCTCTTTCAGAAAAAAAAATACTTTTAAAATTTTAGAAACGACCCCATTGTATTTTAAAGTACTTAAAACAAAAATAAATGTCGTAATTCATTTCGTTTTTAAAGTATTTAAATTTCAAAACCTTTCTTTTTTTTTTTTAAATGTAGGTATGTTGGTTTATAAAATCAGCCGCTTTATAAAATCAAGCGTCCTGAGAACGAATGTGATTTTAATAAGCGGCGGCCACTGTACTTATATCGATTTTTATGCACAACATGCATAAAGAAAGCATAAATTAATTTCGTGTTCTGTTTATACAGAGGTGCTGGCTATGATAGTCTTTTGGCAGTCATTTAGAATTTTTCTCTGTAACTCTTTGCAGAGCATCAACGCATCCATGATCACTTTTGTCGTTTCCATGATAGAATCTTTCTTCACTAACAAAACAAAGATCATTTCTATTGTCTAAGAATGGCTCAAAATTTTCAATGTGAACGTTTTTGGTTGTGTGTCACCGACGTTTGTATCCTCGTTGGTTTTGACCTACTTTGTCACTCCTAAAAGCTCTTCTTCCAGTGAGTTTTGAACTGTGTGAGTTTAATAACTTTGCTTCTGGAAAGAGCTCTGGAACCAATCGCATAAAATGTCTCCAGTGGCCCAAGCTCGATTATTAGCACGCCAAAATAAATGCAGTTTATTACGTGTAATCTGCAATCTTTAACAGTTTGGATTTTGAAGAGGGGAAAATGTTATCTGTTTGAATTACCGCATCCGCGTAAAACCGAAACTCCTCCGCCTAAAATAATAAAAATAATAATAATAATAATTTGAATTTTGACCTCTTGAATTCAAATTATGTTTTTCGCAATCACGAGTGTGTGTTTATGTGTAGGGGGTATGTGTATGTGTGTGTAGACATGTGTTTGTGTCTGTGTACAGGTATGAGTGTGTGGGCAGTTGTGTGTATGAGTGTTTGTGTGTGTGCGGGGGATGTGTATGTATGTTGGCATATGTGTTTGTGTCTGTGTGCAGGCATGAGTGTGTGGGTAGTTGTGTGTAGGTGTATGTATGTGTAGGTATCTGTACGTATGCGTGTGTGTGTGTATGTGTTTGAGTGTGTGTATGTGTTTGTGTGTGTAGGTGTGTAGGTGTATGTATGTGTGTGTACGTGCGTGTATGTATGCGTGTAAGTGCAGGATATGGACGCAACCTGGAGACGGCTTTCACTAGCGGAGCAGCATCGTGAGACGGCCGGTCGACGGTGATGGTGCGGAGGGTGGCGGGGGGGGGGGGGGGGGGAATTCAAAACTCTCAAGTGATAACAATAAGCAATCGTGATTGCTCAAAAAAAAAAAAAAAAAAGTGTCAAATCTTAAACCGCGTATAATCGAAACAGCGTAAAACGAGGTTCTACTACTTTAAAATCTGCAGACTTTCTTGTGAGAGATGCACCAAATTTCGTCTCAGGACCTGGACACAACTTTATCTTGATCGGACCCTATCTGTGTGTCTGCATATTTAGTGTTCGGCCTGATATTTTTAGGGGGGCGCAGCGCCCTTCCCTCTTTTTAGTACCTTTCCATGCGCCGTTCCTTTTTTTCGGAAGTTCATCAGCACTTGTTCGCATTGGCAAATCTTTTCTTTCTCTCGACCAGAATTAGCAAATTTATACACACTCTCAAAAAAGAAGATGACAAATCAAGTATCGGGGGACGAGTGAAAAAGGACAAAAAATTGAAAAATCTCAGACCCACGAAAGAACCTTAAGCTTGCCTTCCTAAATTCCGCCCTTTATCATACACGATTTTCATCATCTTAAACTAAACTAAAATAAAACTAGTGATTATAAATGCCCAAATCTCTCCTCCATGTGTTTCTGTTTAATGTTATAATTTTTGGTGGGGCAAGTCTAAGATAGGGCGCACTTATACATCTTGTGGAGGGGGGGGGGGCGCACTAAGCACGCCACTGGTCAAAGGTGGATTAATTTGAAGATTTTATTTTCAAACGGACTGGGTAAAAAAAGAAGGGGAAGAGGGCTGCGTAATTTTTCTGACCAATATTCTGCAAACTGAAATAGAAAGAGAAAGAGTTTAAAACAATGTAATACATAATTGCAGGAAGTTGTTATGACGTGTTTCTGGCTTACAACAAGAAAAAAGAAGGGAACTCTTTTTCAAAGCTAAAGTGTGCTCATGGACGAAAAGACATCAAACAAAAGTTGTCTTTGTCTGCAAACTGTTCAAAATTTTTAATGAAACAATTTTGCCAATATCATTTATTTTTTCTCATTAAAGAAAGAAAACTTTTGGAAATTGGAAAAAAATAATAAAAATAAATAAATCAACATTTTTTTCTCCACCTTTCAAGCATGGAGCCAAAAGTTTAACATGTGCAGGGTCTGCATGACTGAGATTGCAGAAAATCAACATGGCGGCGAGGGGGGAATTGATATGGGCCCCATGCGCCCCTGGGCCAGGCATACTAATGGGGAGGCGATTCGGCAGAATTTTTGAGCAGCAATACTGGTAAAAAGAAAAATTGCTACACATTTTTTGAGCGTTAATTTGATTTTTTAATTGGCTTTATTCTTTGGCGCCAGCAGTCAGAAGGAAGAATGGGATGGAGGGGCGGGGGGGGGGGGGGAACTTGCACCCCCACGGCTTTTGAAGATAAGAGTAAATTGATGCAAAGAAATTAAAGTAATTTACATTGGTAAAATGTATATTTTTCATTAAAAAAATATTATTTGTAAAAAAAAAAAAAAATAAAACATAAGCAAAAAATAAATACAATTAAATTCCTTTTAAACAAAAGACAAGCTACAAAACCCTTTTAAAATAATGAAATGAATAAATAAATGAAAAATAAATTAAAAATGAACAAGCCCCCTCCACTCCTACCCCTCCAACTCAAATAATATATTAATTTTTTTTTTTTTTACTTTTTTGTGTGTGCACTCGTCAGCATATGATTTTACCTGATCCCTTGGCGTTCTTATTTTATTGAGCAATCACGGATTGCTTATTGTCCTAACTTGACCAATCACGGATTGCTTATTGTCCTAACTTGACCAATCACGGATTGCTTATTGTCCCAACTTGACCAATGCTGATGCAGACTTTACGTAAAAAAAGGGCTTTTTGTGTAAAATTACGTTTTTCCTGGAAAAAACTCTTAAAAAACAGGGTTCGTACGGGTCATGGAAATCCTGGAAAGTCATGGAAAAAAAATAACAGAATTTCAGACCTGGAAAAGTCATGGAAAATTAAAATTTTCATTGAAAGTCATGGAAATTTATTTCAAGTCATGGAAAAATGTCCTGGACAAAGAGAAAGGAACAGTAACTAAAGGAGCATTAGAAATCTTGAGTAATTTAACAGTATAGCACATAAAAGCTATTAAAAGTGGAAAATTGAACGATCCAAAAACCAAATCTGAATTTTGAAATCTCATTGCATCCACTTCTGTCGCAGCCACTTGCCATTTTTTGCGATGTGATTTTACTGCCTGGACATCATTTATTTTGAATTTTCTGTTATTTTCAACACTTCTTATGTTTCATATTCTGTAGTAGCAAAATTTCACGTTCTTAGTTTTGCCACGCCCACTCAAAAAAAAGCAATTCAGTTGCATGCGAGTTCGATTCCATCACTTGTAAGAACTTTATTATTAAATTTTTCAGAGTTAATCTCTTAATTTGTTGAATGTTTTAGAAAATATAGATATTAAGTGAGGCGACAGAATACAGAAAAAGAGGAATTCCAATGCTCTAAAACAGTAGTGCCCAGCATACGGCATGCAAAACTAATCCATGCGACCCACTGCTACGTTCAATGTCGGGAATTAAACGTGTTCTGAAATTTCTGTACCTATTAATTTATATGCATTTGAAAATACAAATTTGTAAACAAAACAAATATACTTTTGAATCAGAAGATTGATTCATTACTGAATAGTTTTTTCAAAAAAGATCTGGTTTGGAAACATAAAGAACTAAACTATGTGGCTTTACTTCAAAGAACCAAAATACTGTCAAGTTATGTGGATGATTAAAGGCACTGTTGACACTAAAAGGTAACTTTTGAAGCAAATTTATTGAAACTTAATGATGACTCATTCAACCTTTGTCCCATTCAATATCATTCTGCCTGTTAAAAAAAAAAAAAAAAAAAAAAAACATACATTTAAGCATCATCATATTTGCTTGATTGCATTTTTACTTTACTTAAATTTATATGATAAAGACAAAGAAGAATAGTTTAGTTTTTTAGGTGTGCACTTATATTTTTCCCACAACGAGTAAGTGCTTCAATGAGGCTGTGGGACGTTTTGCTAATGCTCATTTCCAAATATTACCAAGTTTGAGATTAAATAGTGCTATTCTCTTCATGTAACGAGGTCATGAAAATTTTCATTGAAGTCATGAAAAAGTCTTGGAAAAGTCATGGAATTTTTTCATCCAAATAGAGTATGAACCCTGTAAAAAGATGAACTTAAACACCATAACTTCATCTAAATTCAAAATTTGCAGAATATACTAATTCCCATCATTTAAAATTGATAAGAGATAAAAATACGCAGCTTTTAGTTTCTCAACTTAATTAGAGAATCCTAATCATTTGCTTACCTATTTGCTAAGTTTGGCTTCTGGAACAATACAGCGTTCAAGGATTCGTCGAGTCTTCAGGAAGTCAACTTCAAACCAAGTTTTCGTTTACTTTTTAAAATTTCTTTTGTTTTTCCAATTATTCAAGGCAGTGCGATAGTTTTTTTTTTTGTTTTGAAGGGGGAGGGGGGTGGAAGCCGGGGACCATTTGATATGTGATTTAAACAGGGGTGCCCAAATGGGAGGTTGCGGTAGATCACAGTGATATCCCGCAATTTTCCGCATTCAATAAATCTTGTCTGAAAATTCAGACAATTTCGAAGACAGTAGGATTTAGCTCCGGTCTTGAGTTGAGCTTAGGATTTTTCGCTAAAAGGAAAACCCTTATGTCTGCTGTTCCAATTAATTGAAAAATTGAAACAAGCCTTATTTGATGCAGAAAAATCTCTTTCGAACGACATCGAACGTTAAAGGGTGTGGGTAATCTTTCATCCCTTTAATAGGCAATTTATGTGAAATTTTAGCTCAAAAAAAAAAAAAAAAAAATAATTAGAAAAAAACTAATTTGATATTTACCCTCAGGTGCACACCTCCGTGGCTCGAAACAATTTTGTACAAAATTTCAAGGCTCTAGGTGCTATGGGTCTCCCAGACGCACGCCCGCCACAGTATTCCTGCAACAATTTCTTTGACGTTACTTCTTTTTAATAAAGAGAAAACTGGTCCGGTCAGTCGTTTCGCGCATAAGTAGAATCAATCTTTCGCGCATAAATCAGGGGTGCCCACCCCACTAAGGTCAAGGTCGCACCCCTTCCTAATTCCTAAATATCACAAAGCCTCCCCCAGAGCAAGAGTCACCACCAAAACACCCCCGCACCAAATTTCAGTTGCGCATTTCGTGGCATGAACCCCTTCCCCCCTAGGTGGGCACCCCTGTATAAGTAGTGACGATTTAAAGTTCGGGTACATTTAAAATTCTTGTTCCAATTAGTAGTATAGATCTAAAAACCAGGCTTCGGTGACATTAGAAGGTTTGATGTCATTGGAAGGGAAGGGGGGGGGGGCTGGGGGGAGAAAGATGTATAAAATTTGAATGTCTAAAAATTCTCTTGTTTTTTGTAAAGCTGAGTGCATCTATTTACATTCCAGTAAATCATCGCCGATTCCCCCCCCCCCCTTATTTTTTTGAAAGCATGAAAGACTGCGGATAATCTACACCACTGACAAGTCGCCCGCGGATTGTTTTTAATTTTTTTTTATTTATCCAGTCTCACCTGTTTATTGTGAAGTCGAGGGGAATACAAGTTTCGGAATTGCTGTAATTTTACTATAAAATAAGTGGTACCCGCACGGCTTTGCCCGTAATAGAAAAATTAAAAGGTCTTTTGGTTCGCTTGTATATTTACAAATAATGTATGGTGAATTTTCTCGCCAATTGGCTTGTACCCATGTTACGGTTCCACGTTATGATAATTTCTTATCTCGCCAATTGGCTTGTGGCAATGTTACGGTTCCACGTTATGATTATTTCGTCATTTACTCGTCCATCTTATGATAATTTTGTTCTTAAAATTGGAATAGAAAAAGAACCACATCGAATTTTCGAAAAACCGCTTCGAGGTGCACAGCACACCCCCATGCTACAAACTAACTTTGCCAAATTTCATGAAAATCGACCGAACGGTCTAGGCGCTATGCGCGTTATAGAGATCCAGACAGAGAGACTTTCAGCTTTATTATTGGTAAATATAAAGATAAAGATAAAAAGGGAATGCTCTTCCCCCTCCCATCTATAAAGTAACCGATAAGAATATTTCGGCACAGGAATTGGAGGAAAATTTAAATTATGCCTATTATTTAGGCTGTGAGTTAAACGCGCTACCGTTACCGTAGTACCTTTCTTTATGCTAATTACAGATCCATTAATTGGAGGACCATGAAGGGTTGTTTGTCACTGACTTTTAGAAACAGAATGTATTCAAATGTGGTGTATACATGTATTTTGTTAATCGTAGAAACCAACGTGTTAATGCAAACTCTCAGACACGTGTTTTGGGGTTTCAAGGAACCCAGTCCTTTTTCTGTGTAGAAAGTGGCCTTTGAAACCCCGAAACAGGTGTCTACAAATTATTGCTAGTATGTGGTTTATTTTATACGTTGTTTTATTGCTGTCATATTACTGTACAAAGGTACTTATGCATTTTCTCAGTATTTTTTGTTTTACCCCCCCCCCCCCCCCCACCCGCCTTAAACGTTTGAATTGACGAGCCTGGACAATCAGTTTCTTCATTTGTATTTGGTTTTTAAGGAAGTTTAGAATCTCGTCAGACAAAACAATATTTCCATTGAAGATTTACATCCGGCAGTGCAGAAATGGTTGCTGTTGAAGAACCATGTTAAATAAATCGAAAGTAAGTTGTAAGCTTGTTTCTGCTTTTTACAATTTGAAAACAACGTTAACTCAAATCCTTTTACAAATGTCCGCTAAAAGTGCATATTTCTTTTACAGAGCGATTTCAGACACTAACAATAACTGATTTAAAGTGAATGACATTATTATGCCGTAATATGATGCATTTATGCGCATTGTAAGCTATTAAAGGAAGTAATTTGAAAGCACAAGGTTAAGTTTTCATATTTCTACGGAAATTAGTTTTCAGTTATTTATTCAGTTACTGATAAAACTATTAAGATTCATTTTTCAGGGTTTTTGTCAATCAATTGCTTTGTTTTCCTTCTGTAGGCTCTGCAGAAACGTTTTAAGCCCGCAGAAGTTTGCATTTGTATTATTATGGTAAAGATAATGGGAAAACAAATATTTTTATTGCCAAAAATTATTCTGCCCATGATTTATTTTTGAATAAAAATGATCATGTTTTCAATTTATTTAATGTTTTTCATTATCTGTAGATATTCTGCTGTCAAGAAGTAAATATTTGATGTCTTGTGTGGGAGCGTGAATTATCTGCGCGTTTTGTAGGAAAATTTTGAATTTCTAATGATTTGACTTAATTATAGAAGGCTAGAAGGTAAGAACGATACTAATCAATTATTATTCCTTTTGTTTTTTTCTTTTTCATTCTTTCTGCAGCAAATTGTACCCTTTTTCCAATGACATAAAATATTTTACCATTTGCAATTTGAAGTTGTTTTTCAGTGTTAAATTTTTGTTATATGTGTTGAAAATCTTGAGCTTTTTCTTGTAGCTGGCGGTTGTTGTGTGAATAATTTTTTCAGGGTGAAAATTAAAGATGCTTTGTGTGTATTGTGTACGGGGGGGGGGGGGGGGGGAGAAGGGATACCTGTTGGCCCGGGCCCGAACCTGTGATTTTAAAAATGAGGCGTCAAATTTTTGTTGGGATGTAGGGTAAGTATTAATATGGAGGGGACCCTGTAAAAGTCATTGTGAGGAGCCCCAATGTGTCTGTGCACACCCCTGATTGTGCAATATTGATCTGTGGCCGACTGACTTGCTACCCTTCAGTTCCCAAAGCTCCCGATGGGTGGGAAGGAGGAAAGATTAATAACCTCTGAAAAAAATGTCAAAAAAATCTGGATTTCTATCAAAGTCTTTAAATTTGGATGCTTCTTCTTTTTCTCTTTTGTTTCTTTTCTTTTGATTTTTTGTGAATTTTATCGTTTTCCTTCAGACAAGCATAAAAAAAGTGAAAACATATAAATGTTCACTATTTCAATAAATTTTTAGTTTCCTTGGCACTTTGGTTGTAGCTAGTGTTTCAAAATGTGTAGGCATTTATAAGTTAGGACAAATGTCAGCAGGGTCCAATTAAGATATTGATAGGCCCTACTAGGCCAAGCACTTTTTTGGGGGGCTTTTGTAGTCAAATCTTGCAATTTTAACCATTGACTAAAACAATTTTAGCCATTTTAGGGGCCATGAAAAATTCGCCTATTCAATAATCCAGGGGTGCCCACCCTCTAAAAGCAAGGGTGCACCCCCCTAAATATTGCAAAGACCCATCCCCTAAAGCAAGAGCCCCTCCCCCCCAAAATATGAAACATACACGTCAAAACAATTCCCCTAAAAATTTTAATAACACTGTCTGCGCCATGACTGCCCTCCCCCTAGGTGGGCACCCCTGATCAGGCCCTGAGTCCCAATTTAATGGTTAAATCCTGAAGAAATGAATGTTTTACATGTTTTTTAAAGATAGCAGGGGTGCCTAGCAAGGGGAGGGGGGATCATGTTGCAGAATGTGGCATTAAAATTTTTAGGGGAGGGGCTTGTTTTGAGGGGTATTTCTCTTGTATTTTTGTGGGGGGGACTCTTGATTTGTGGGGGAGGCATGATTATTTAGAGGGGTGTACGCCCATGGGCAGATTTATGGGGGGTCAGAGGGGGGCAATGCCCCCCAGTTTTGGGGAGGATTTTATGTAGTAACAACACATTTTCCAAAAATTTAAAAAAAAAAATCATTTTTTCATTTTTGAATAGTTCAGAAGAGCATGAGTGGATTTATTGGGGGGGGGGGGCAAAGGGGACAATGCCCCCCAGTTTTGGGAGGAGTTTATATAGTAACAACTTATCTTCCGAAATCTTATAACAAAAAAAAAAAAAAAAATCATGATTTTTTCTTTTTTGAATAGGAAATTAAAGTTTATTTTTTCTTTTAAACTTAAAATAGCCATTTCTTACAAAGTTTGAACAATACTGTACAAGTGTATAATCTACTGCTCAATTTCAGAGGCTGGAAAGTGCAAATTATTAATAGGTTCTAAAATCCCTGAAAAGAATTGACGCAGTATAGCCTACAAATGATCTTGAATCCAAAACCCAATCTAACCAACCAAACCTTGAAAATAATTAGACAAGTCTTTGAAACTCCTAAGCAAAGTGTGCTTCAATTTTATTTCTTTTTAAGTGTATAAATTAAGAATTGTTCAAATGGGTAGTATGTTACTCTCTTGATACCTATTCTCTAAATCTGAGCACCATTTCTTTTAAAGTATTAACTTGCATCACAAAGCACTTTAAGACTTCAAAATGCAGAATTTTATATAAATTTTAAATAATTTCCTCCGGGGGAGTTACCCCCTGGCCCCTTAAAACTGGAGGTATTCTATATCCCACTTAAAAGGGAGCACTGCGTCACTCTTTTAATACCAGACCCCTCTCTTTTAAGGTCAATTTAAAAAGGACAGCATGATTACACACAGTAATGAAAACGACACATAAAAAAGTAAAGAATGGCCTTACGCATCACAGAAAACAGACAAAAACATGGGAGAGGGGGGGGGGGGGGGCAATTAAAAATGTTGCTCCAAAAAAAAAAAAAATCCTGCCCCCCCAGGAACTCAGTCCTAAATCCGCCTATGTGTACGCTTTTGTTCTTGGGAGGGGGGACAAGAGATGAGTTCGGGTTAATTTTTCAGAGCCCGGGCCCACCAGAGCCGAAAACTTGTAACAGAGCCCGCCCAAGCCCAGCTGATATTGTCTTGGATCAAAATCCGAGCTCGAGGGAAACTTTCTTGTATCAAAAACCAAGCCTTCTATAGTCTGACAAGATTTAATGAAATGATAAGTCTCAGCTGTTGTTTTACAACAAATATGGGTACTTATATTGGAACTGCGATTGTTTCAAAATGTTTTTTTTTTTTAATCTCTTTTTGCTAATGAAAAATGTTGTGTTAAATTTTCTTCATTAACAGAGAATTTTCTAAATTTTCTCAAAATGCTCCTCTTCAAATGCATTATTGTGTGACATATTGTAATAGTAATTGCAAAAAAAAAAAAAAAATGTTATAAATAAGGGTTAATTTATTTTCTGTTTTTCTTTTTTTTTTGGCTAATTTTTTACGTTGAACTGATTTAAATGTTTTTTTTTAAATTTTTTCCTCACAGTATGATAATGTCTATTTGCTTTGACAAGGAGATCAGAGAAAAGTCAGGGAACTTTATTAATCAGGGAAATATCAGGGAATTTTGAAAAAATAACAAAAATTCAGGAAAAATTGATTAAATGAAGAAAAAAAAATTATTTTGCTTTGCAAAATTGAGTACCCTGAGTCTTTCGCCAATTATTTGTTAAGAAAAAAGTAAAATTCATTAGGTGCGACTATACATTGACTGAATCTTAACTTATTAAACACAGGATGAACTTCCTATGATTGCTTCTGTGTCTGTCGAGTTGTTTATTTTACCTAGCTTGAAAATAACTTTCACGAGTTCCATGCTACGTAACATAAACAACCCTGCAGGCAAAGAGAAAGCCTTCATTAATTCTTTAGCTCCCTTGCCTTTACTGACTGTCTTAAAGTAATTAGCATACTGTAATCAGGATTTAAAGAAAAAATCTTTGTTGTTTAAATTCATACAGATAAAAGCTTAAAAATTATTACTTCTTCGTGTTTTTAAGTTAATTGCTAAAATTGAATGTTGAATGAGAATCAACTTCGTTTTTTGCCATCGTATTATTCGCTGTCGCCTCAGATTATACGAAGTTTTTTTTTCAGAGTATAAAATTATTTTATTTAAAAACCAAGTTCTATATACGTATAAATATATTTTGAAATTAATTGAGTGTTTTTTTTTGCATTTCGATGTTGTTTGTTACAAAAGTAATCTAAGATATTTTCCCCCAACAAATGAGAAAAGCATTTGAAATTGAGTTACATTGTATACATAGGTAATTTTTTTTGTTATTCTTGCAGCAATAATTATACTGCTTGAAAATTTTGTTCAAAATTATTTCTATATAAACTTTTTAGTTTTATCATGATTTCAGATAATTCTTTAAGAGTGTTTGTATTAATTTTTTAGAATTCTTATGTAGATTGTTTACTGGAAGTAAAATATAATTATTTTAGACTTCCTATGACATTTCCCTGTAGATAATTTAATGTACTATTTTTACTAAAAAAGGAGCATCTTTTCAAAATATAATTTTAATTAACAGCTTAAAACGTTTTAATCACTGCATTTTATTTAATATGAATGGCTTTCAAGTAGGGCAAAGCAAGGAAACTTATCATTGGTTGATCACCAAATCAGGGAAATTTGATGAACTTAGTCAGGGAAAAGTCGGGGAACTTGTTTTCACAGTTTCTGTCGCCACCCTGTTTGAATTTGTTTGGAGATTGACCATTGAATATCATAGCTTGAATCTGAGACCGAAACCTATTTTCGGTTCTAGAGCCGAGTCTGCTTCGGACAAGGGCTCGGGCTTAGGCCCGAGCTGAGCCCGTCTCATCTCTAGGGGCACCCCTGAAGATAGAAATGTTTAGTTTCTGATAAAAAATTTAGCTATTGATATTTGATAATATGTACTTAAATTTTTGAAATTTGTTGAGTCGTCCCATTATAGGGAATGACCACTCCCATTGGCTTTAAGAAGTTAATGCTTCTGTCTGCATGATTGTTGCTGTTTTACAGTAGCATAATTTTCATTGCTTTCTTACCCTCAGCCCCCTTGCCCTCCTCCTTGTGGAAAATTTTACTGGTTACAGTAAAACATTTCAACATGTTTGCTTTGATATTTTTTTTTTGTAAATAGGCTAGTGGCTCAATTTTTAGACACCAGGCCCATGACCAGGATTTCATAAAAAGCAGGGATTTTATTGCTGTTTAATCCTTGCCTGGGGAATCCAGGCTGTCTTTTAGGGTTTGTCAATTGGCTCCCCCATGACTTTCGAAAATTTGTGTTTATATATGTAAGTGGACATGGTTTTCGCTGTTTCCACTTCTTTATATAAATGAATATTATTAATTATATTCTTTAACCCAATATTCTTTATGTTTGTATCTATTTGGTATTTATGTTTATCAATAATTTTCGAGAAAATATCTTGGTTTTATATGTATTTCTCCAAATATTTAATGTGACTGTTCATTGAGTTTAATTTCTATTTTTGTAATTTTTAATAGTGTAATCACACTCAATAGCCTACTCACTTTGTTAAGTGTGATTACGTTTTAGTAAAATCTATATATATCCACTATAATATTAAAATCTGTGTCCGTCTGTCTGTCTGTCTGTCTGAAGATCGATCTTCTCGAGAACCGCTGCGAATGGAGAGTCAAACGAGATACCATTCAATTCGAAATTTCCAAAGAAAACAATAGTACCAATCTCGTAATTGTGCGACTTTAATTAGGAGAGATATTAATTAAAACGTTAATTAACATAACGTTATTCAGGAATTTCTATTTTTCTCCTGTTGCCATTTTGCATATGGGTGAGCAAGTAAAATTCTAATAATTGTTTTAAAAGAGATTTTTTTGGCTGCTGTCCAAATCTTAAAACAACGTTTCCATCTAGAATTTCATTTTAAATTAGTTTAAAATTGGTCGCCCTATTTGGACATAGCCTTTATTTTATCGTCTGTCTTTTTTAAATTTTTTACATTCAACGTGCTTAACTCTTTTCAGCATATGAAAGTTGCTTCTTTAGCTATGTTTATTGATTGTAGTGTAAGTTTATCATTCACCGGTCTCATATTTTGGTACATTCAGGATGTGCCACTAATTATGTTTATTTTGTTGGATTTTTTCCCATCACATGGATGAGTTTTCGAATTGTAATAACTCTGTTTTTCCTTCCTGTTTCTATTTTTGAAATACAGTTTGTATCGTTAAAAGAACATGTTAAATTAAGACTGTTTGGATTTCTTTAAGTGGAAACAGAGTTGAACAAAAAAGATTGTATTTAAGGATTTTAACTAAAGCTAATTTGGAATCTGATGACTTGGTATTAAATTAGTGCTTATTGGTATTTGTTTAGTCTTGGTGCTTTAGTTTCACGTAATCAACCAAAAAGTGTGTCATTTTATGTAAAAAGCTGATGGGGCATTCCACGGTATTTTTGACATTATGTAGAATCCGTAACGTGACCTTTTTTTGCCATAATTTTAAATTTACCGTTTGATTTGCAAATTATTTTAATTTGAGCTGGTGTGTTGGTAGGAAAATATCAAAATAAAATAATATGCTAATCAAACAGTAAATTAAAAAGTTATGGCAAAAAAGGTCACGTTACGGACTTTACATAAATGTCAAAAATACCGTGGAATGCCCCTGATTGTAATTGTACATAAATATTTCAGATATAGTCTATCAGATGTAATTCATTTTAACGTGAGCACAGATTATAGTTGATAATGCATATATTTTCATCTTTTGAGCTTATTGAAAATATTCATAACTTGTTTCATTGATAACTATGATGATTAACGTTAAAGAGATTTTTGCCAAAAATATGCTCTACTGGTGTTTTGCAAACCTTGCATTATGCGTATTTTTTTACTCCCTAGCGCTTTAGAAACTGATGTCAGATATATACAGATAACTTTGGTAACATTTTAAATCACGCCAAGAACCCACAATAATTGAAATTTCTCAAGATAACTAAAGCAGATATACAGTGATTACGGGAGGCTGCCTTTTTTTTGATCAGTTTGTACTTCAGTAGCTATATAAAGAAGGTGTTAGACTATGTTTAAAAAAAAAAAAGCATGAACCAAGAAATCTTTTTAAACAAGTGAAGTTTATTTTCATATTTTGGAAATTCTTCAAACTTGTATATGCTTAAATGCCATGCTTTCCTTTCTTAATTATAATACCTATTTTGTTCTTTAAACTTATTGCTGTTTTAGTTTTATGGATAAGGTAAAACTCTATTTTTAGCCATGTCAAAACAGTTTGTTTTGAATTCTTTCAGTTTAAACAGAAAACAAATGAAAGAAGCTATAGTTTGCCAATATGTAATTAACAGTTTTTTTTTTTGGTTTATTAGATTCTGAAGTGTACAATACTATAAATGATTGTAATGTATTGCATTGATTTAATGCATTGATAATGTATTAGTTTTATTACACCATAACAATAAATATATACGTCAAATGTATGAAAAATAAGTTGATTTTCATTTCGTCCCATTTTGTCCAATTTCTTCTGGCATCCAGAAAATAGTGGACACAATAGCAACCCTGGCTGTAAATATATGACAGGTTTCACTCTTTTATGCTTACTTTTTGACAGACTTTTTATTAATATATCATTTAAAAGTCTGATTTAACCATTTCAATTCTTTATGATTAAACTTCTGGAGCTAATTTGGTGTTTAGTGTCACTGAAAAGTAAAAATATGTGAGTCAGGCGAAAACCTCAAGCAAACTAGAATTGCCTAAAAATTATAAAAATGAACAAAAGGCATGAGTTAAAATGCATATAAAGTAACCTTATTTTTAAGATAGTTTTAGTGGGTAGATTACTATTTTTTAGGGATGCACGGTGTCGAATACCCAATACTCAGTTTATATTATTCTAACCAAATTCAGTTGAATATTTTTAACTGTAATAATTGTATTTTTGTTTCGTTCAAAATAGAAAATGTTTTTATTTTGTTTTTTTTTTTTGTGAAATATAAATGCATTTCTATTTAACAATTAATTTACAATGAAATAAATCATTCAGAAAGCACCAGCTCGAAAGCAAAGCTGCACCAGTTAGCTGAATTGATTGTAAAAGTCTTATTTTCCAGAGCTGGGAATGTTTCTTAACCGAAACCAAATAGGCTAGAACTTGAATACCCAAAATGTATGATATTCCAGCACCATATTTTATCATTAATAAGCTTAGATAACAATGATCAATTAAAGTAGTCTGTTTTTAAACAGCATTTAATATTTTATATGGTGTAAAACTTCAGAAATTAAAGCAATCAAATTGCTGCCAAGTTTTGCTTATGTATTATTAATCACATTTTTAGGTAGTTGTAGTGATGATCATTTAAAAATTATTTTATAGTAGCATTTTCCATAAAAAATTAACAGTTCATTGAATTTACATATTCCTTAACACTTAAATTATGAAAAAAAAAGAAATGTTACGGTTTCAAATTTAAATAAGTTAGAAAAAGGAGAGTTAAGTCGCCCAATATGACGGCACTTCTTGATGTGGGGTGCTAGAGTCCAGGACACTCCCTGTTTTTTTTATAGACTTACTAATAGTATTATGCTGTAAAAGTTTTAGCCTCTTCCTCAAATTTTAAGAGGGTGCTCAATGGCCCCTTAATTTAACATTTGCCGTAGCATAGAAAATGTCCCAAATTTAGAAACATTAAATTTCCCAAGCTGTTCTTTTGTAAATAATTATTTTATTGCAATGTGTATGCAAATTACTCTTGTATATTATAATATGTAGCATTGTTTTTTCAGTTCAATGTATTTTTTTAACCCCCCTCCCCATACTGATTAAGTTTGGGGGAGATACTTCTTTTTACATGTATTTTTGAATTACCCTAATGGGGTGCCTATGTTTCTTTTTATACATGCATCCAATATCTACAGAAAATGTTGTAGCTAGTTGTCTAAAAGATGATGCTCTGTGTTGTGACCAGAAATGGTGATCTGAGCTGTAGTTGTGTAGACTAAAGGGGTTTGCTTATTACACAGTTCAGACTTTTCTTGTAGAGCTACAGTAATCCCTACTATCATCCTTCTTATTCATTGAAAATTATAATTTTTATAAGTTATTATTACTTCTGTAGTAGCGCCAGTTAATGCTTCTCTTTATTTATTCCATTCCAAGCACAATTAATGCAGGTGATTAAGAATGAAAATCAAGTTGGGAAATCGCACTAAAGTAAGGTGTAATACTGAGCCAAATAGACAATATGGGGCAAAGTAAATTTCTTTTTCTTCAGAAAAGGAAGAATAGAGAAGTAGAAATGAAAATCGCGGGATGTGTCTGTGATTGGGCAAATCATTTTCAATTGATCGGGGGAGTGAACAGTGAGTTTGGGGGTCAAAAAAAGCTTCAAATAGGTTCATATAGACTGTTTAAAGTGCGAACAATTAATTTACACAATCCAAATTGTTTTTTAGTTTTTTTTTCTCTGGTAAGCCCTATAATCAGGGTTGCCAGATTTAAGTACAGTAAATACGGGACAGGCTTCTGAGCGAGGGAGGGAGGGGGGGAATGTTTTTGAGGTTGAGGCCAATTACTGGATTTGGTGTATTTTTAAGGGGTGCTTTCCGACGTAGAACGCCTCTTCATGACAAATCTGAAAAATTCAATCGTAACAAAGCATTAACACTCCGTTGGGCGCAATATGTTGTAGAACACGATCGGGCGCATTGAGCCTGGGAAGCACACTTTGATCTACTGATCTTTTCTACGCATGTTTACATTTTCTTACGAAAAAATTGTCAACTACAAACACCAAAGAAGAGAAATAAAACAGTTTTTCATGATTTTCGAATGTAACATAAGTTTGAGAAAATGAATATACATTTTTCCATGAACTATTGAGGAGGCGTGGCTAACTAAAGAATTCGAGGTGTGCCTAATAGATCAGTTGTGCCCGACGGAGTGTTAAACTTTACAAAATGTCGAACATAAAGTATAAAAATAGTTTTCATTGCGATTGACGACGCATGCGCAGAGATATATTTCCAACATTTGTCAATTAGCAAAGAGGAAGCAATCGTTCTGCTCCTCATGGTCTGCCGCCAAAACAAAAGCCAAATTAAAACGAAAGTAATTTTGCGTTTGCTGCCACATGATTTTCGTATTGCTCTTTGTTTCACTTTATTTCCCCCCCTTAAAATAATGTCTCGTTTTGTAAAATAATGTTATTAGTCAGAATACCTGACTTTAGCCGTCCCGAATGGAAGTTCCCAGGGACGCGGGACAAGTTTTCAAAATACCGGACTGTCCCTTGAAATCTGGGACGTCTGGCAACCCTGCCTATAATTGTAGCCATCTGGTGTAAGCAAATCTTTTTTTTTTGGAAAAAAAGTATATAAATATATATATATATATATATATAGCTAAAATTCAGCTTTTTAACTCAAACTATCCAAATCCCAAAAACCCAAAATTCATTGGTTCACCAAAATTTCAAAATTGTTTTAGTTGTAGCTTACTAAGAAGAAAGAAAAAAAAAGTGCCATATTTTTGGGTGCTTTTACTCTGATACTATGTGTTAGAAGATTGGCAAAACTGATAAACAACAAAATTTGAATTTTACATCTGAGTGTTTTCTCTTGCATAAAAATTGCTTTGAATATGTTAACATTAGTGAGTAACAATTTGAATAAATTGTGTACTATGCTACTATGCTGTAACTTTTATTCGTTGTGTAAAACGTTTGTTTTTGATGACCTACTGTTGAATATTAAAATTTGTTGACTATTTGGTTCCGAACATTAAAGTCCCCAAAGCAGAATACTTTAGGATGTTCTGCAACGTTAAATCATCATCATCATAGTTGGCTCGACAGCCCAGGGTGGGCCAAGGCCTTCCTTTGGAGAATCTTCTAAGACGTCCTACTTTTTGCCTGGGTTTTCCAATTTTTAACTTTGAGAATATCGAAGTCAGATTCAACAGAATCCAACCATCTCATTTTTGGTCGTCCCCTTCCTCGAATTGTCACAGGTTTTGCAGCAAAAACTTTTTTTACTGGGTTTTCTTCGTTCATTCGAGAGACATGGGCCGCCCAGTTCATTCTCCTAATTTTTATGCTTTTTATTATGTCAGGTTCTCTAAACAATCTGTAAATTTCAAAATTGAATCGTCGTCTCCAGACACCGTTCTCATTGATGCCTCCAAAAATGCTTCTTAAAACCTTTCTCTCAAAAATTAATATCTTGTGCTCTCCGGATTTAGTCAAAGGCCATGTTTCAGAAGCATAACTTAGAACTGGCCTAATAAGAGTCTTATAAACCAAGATCTTTGTTTTTCTTGAAATCAAAGACGATCTGAAGATGGGGCGTAGTCCAAAAAAGGCCTTGTTTGCCAACGTTATTCGGTTCTGTATTTCTGAGATTATGTCATTTTTGTTGTTAACACAGGACCCAAGGTACGTAAAACTGCTAACGATTTCAAATGAATGAGTACCAATTTCTAAACATGTGTTCCTGTCATTTGGCGGAATTTTTTGTACAGGCATATACTTGGTCTTGGAGTCATTTATTTTTAGTCCCATTCGACCAGCAGCTATCTCCAAAGATGAAAAAGCCTCTTTCAAGGCTGGTACAGTCCTAGCAACTATATCAATATCATCAGCATAGGCTAAGATCTGAACTGATTTGTAAAAGATGGTGCCCCTAGTGTTGATATTTGAGTCACGAATAGCTTTTTCCAAAGCAATATTAAAAAGAAGGCAAGACAATGAGTCGCCCTGTCGAACACCATTATTAACATTTAAATCCTCAGAGAGGACACCCTTGAATTTTACCTTGCATTTAGTGTTGTTCATAGTGCACATTACAAGTCTAATTAATTTGCTTGGGATCTTGAATTCATACATTGCATCCATTAAATGTTTTCTATCCACACTGTCAAATGCAGACTTAAAGTCTATAAACAAGTGATGAGTGTCAATATTAAACTCAATTGATTTTTCAATAATTTGACGTAGACAGAAAATTTGGTCTACTGTAGATTTTCCACTTCTAAACCCACATTGATAACTACCAATTTCTGAATCCACAAATGGTTTTAGTCTCACAAACAGAATATTGGATAAGATTTTATAGCATGTGGTTAGCAGGCTGATGCCTCTATAGTTGGAGCAGACCATTGGGTCTCCTTTCTTGTGAATAGGGCACAAAATACTAATGTTCCAGTCTGATGGTATATATTCAGAGCTCCAAATATCAATTATTAGTTTATGCAGGTGCTCATATAGCTGAGGACATCCATTTTTTAGCAACTCTGCAGAAATAAGATCATGTCCTGGCGATTTATTATTTTTTAGTTTATTTAAAGCAAATTGAATTTCATCTCTATCTGGGAGGGGGATGACTTATCATTTAAATCTATAGAGTCGCGCTGATGGTCTTCCACTGGTTCCTCTGAGTTCAAAAGGTCACCAAAATGTTCCATCCATCTACAAAGTATATCCTGTTTGTTAGCCAGGATTTCACCCTGCTTGTCTCGACACAGAGCAGAACTTGGTTTAAAGTCAGAACGACTACGATTAACCTTTCTATAGAATGCTCTGCATTCATTGATGGTTTTGAGATTATCAATGTCCTTGAGGTTCTCCTCTTCAAAAGTTCTTTTCTTCAACTTGTGAAGCCTTTTTTTCCTCTTTTCTAGCTCCTTTATATTCATCTGAGTTATGTCTGGTATTTCTCTGCAACATTATTTTATATGCTTGATTTTTACATCTGAGTGTTTTCTCTTGCATAAAAATTGCTTTGAATATGTTAACATTAGTGAGTAACAATTTGAATAAATTGTGTACTATGCTATTATGCTGTAACTTTTATTCGTTGTGTAAAACGTTTGTTTTTGATGACCTACTGTTGAATATTAAAATTTGTTGACTATTTGGTTCCGAACATTAAAGTCCCCAAAGCAGAATACTTTAGGATGTTCTGCAACGTAAAATCATTTAACCAAAATTGTTCTGCAAGTACTTTGAGCATTGTACGAGAAAAAAGTGACATTTTCCACAAAGTGGGTGCCAAAAATCAAAATCTTTTCATATAGGAGTTTAACGACTAATTAAAGAGCATTAAATTTGAAAAATTAGTTTTATCATGAAAATTATAAAATCAAAAAGACTTTAACAAGATGTCAAACCTAAACCGATCGAGATTCTTCAAAAACAGTTCATTTGCTTTCTTGTTTTGGAATTAAAGACTGGAACATTTGTAATCAACGTATGAGGCAGTGAGAAGCAAAGGGATGTAAGTGTCAAAATTAAAAATTCGGTGATAACCAGTACAAAAGGTAGGTGAACTTCTTTGTTTTGGGGCAAGACATAACAGTAGTAGCCCTGGTAAGTGCTGTTATACAGCATGATTTAGAAAAACTTTTCAATGAAAGCCTACCTAGGACGAGAACTTAAAACGCATTTTACTCAAAACTTGAAAAGTCCACTGACGCCCCTTTGCTTCTCACAGTCTCATATGTAAACTGGGATATGTAATAATGGATTAAGTAACAAAAATCATGTCACCCCTCCTTTGAAAAATTTCTGGATTCCATCCTTGTAACTATCTAGCACATCACTAAACTTAATGAAATATAGTTTGTTAAATTGACAGATTATTGCTAACTGTAGACAGCTGTAGTAGGGAAGCTCATTATTTGAACTATTTCATGAGTCAATGAGAATTAGATAGTTTTTTCCTTCATGAAAGTAATATTTTCTCTTTTCAGGAGGATGCGTAAAAGTTGACAAGATTGTCCTGAAAATGCGGTTTTCATTGAGGAAAAAACACTTGAAATCTTCTCGTCTGCCACTATTTGATTCTTATAAAATTGAAAAATATGATAATGAAGATCCTGCCTGGGAGGATGTGAAGAAGCTTGAAACTGATACAGAAATAAAAAAGAAGGTTAGAGCTTGTTGGAACTCAAATGTAGTTCCAGATCCTAACCAAAATCTGACTTTCCATTCCTATAAAGCAAAAAGAAAAGCCAGTAGTCCCGGTAACGCCCCTCCTTCGAAGCGTCGCCGAATATGTGCAATTGATTACGAGATCACATTATTAGAGGAAGAAAGAGAAACCAAAGCAAATGCTTGTGTGAAAGAAATGGAAAAAGAAATGAATTCGCTGAGGACAAAATTTAATAAGAAGTGGCAAATCTTGCAAGAGAAGGCTTGCAAATCTAAAAGGGATAGGCATCGAGATAAAAAGATGAGTAAATTAGATAGAAAGCTTAATAAACGTATGTCGTCAATCATCGACAAATTTCAAAAGCTCGTTAATGAAATTGATTCTTATTTTGTGTCAAAAATTTGTAAATTAAGGGCTAGAGGGAATAAAAATTTTCAGCCTTGCTTAAATGGTGAATTCGATCATACAGTGACAACTCATTCTGAAGTTGAAGAAATGGCCAAAATCAATACTATTTATGAACAATTTAACTTTTATTATAGCTAATTGATTCAAATTTTATTGTTCCTGTTGAAAACTGAATTAATTAAAGTTGCTAATTTCTAATTTCTTAATCAACAAACAATGAAAGATAAAAAAGAAATCTAGTCATATTTTGGAAAAAAGAGCTTCAAAGTTTGCTCCCTTATATAGAATTGTATATTATTGT